>NC_134358.1:4418821-4592771 GCF_048569485.1 Anomaloglossus baeobatrachus | reverse complement strand
GAGAGGCTTCTGCTGCTCGGCTGCAGGTGCTGTTACCTGTGTATAATGGAGAGGCTTCTGCTGCTCGGCTGCAGGTGCCGTTACCTGTGTATAATGGAGAGACTTCTGCTGCTCGGCTGCAGGTGCTGTTACCTGTGTATAATGGAGAGGCTTCTGCTGCTCGGCTGCAGGTGCCTGTTACCTGTGTATAATGGAGAGGCTTCTGCTGCTCGGCTGCAGGTGCTGTTACCTGTGTATAATGGAGAGGCTTCTGCTGCTCGGCTGCAGGTGCCGTTACCTGTGTATAATGGAGAGGCTTCTGCTGCTCGGCTGCAGGTGCTGTTACCTGTGTATAATGGAGAGGCTTCTGCTGCTCGGCTGCAGGTGCCGTTACCTGTGTATAATGGAGAGGCTTCTGCTGCTCGGCTGCAGGTGCCGTTACCTGTGTATAATGGAGAGGCTTCTGCTGCTCGGCTGCAGGTGCCGTTACCTGTGTATAATGGAGAGGCTTCTGCTGCTCGGCTGCAGGTGCCGTTACCTGTGTATAATGGAGAGGCTTCTGCTGCTCGGCTGCAGGTGCCGTTACCTGTGTATAATGGAGAGACTTCTGCTGCTCGGCTGCAGGTGCTGTTACCTGTGTATAATGGAGAGGCTTCTGCTGCTCGGCTGCAGGTGCTGTTACCTGTGTATAATGGAGAGGCTTCTGCTGCTCGGCTGCAGGTGCTGTTACCTGTGTATAATGGAGAGGCTTCTGCTGCTCGGCTGCAGGTGCCGTTACCTGTGTATAATGGAGAGACTTCTGCTGCTCGGCTGCAGGTGCCGTTACCTGTGTATAATGGAGAGGCTTCTGCTGCTCGGCTGCAGGTGCCGTTACCTGTGTATAATGGAGAGGCTTCTGCTGCTCGGCTGCAGGTGCCGTTACCTGTGTATAATGGAGAGGCTTCTGCTGCTCGGCTGCAGGTGCCGTTACCTGTGTATAATGGAGAGACTTCTGCTGCTCGGCTGCAGGTGCTGTTACCTGTGTATAATGGAGAGGCTTCTGCTGCTCGGCTGCAGGTGCCGTTACCTGTGTATAATGGAGAGGCTTCTGCTGCTCGGCTGCAGGTGCCGTTACCTGTGTATAATGGAGAGGCTTCTGCTGCTCGGCTGCAGGTGCTGTTACCTGTGTATAATGGAGAGGCTTCTGCTGCTCGGCTGCAGGTGCTGTTACCTGTGTATAATGGAGAGGCTTCTGCTGCTCGGCTGCAGGTGCTGTTACCTGTGTATAATGGAGAGGCTTCTGCTGCTCGGCTGCAGGTGCTGTTACCTGTGTATAATGGAGAGGCTTCTGCTGCTCGGCTGCAGGTGCTGTTACCTGTGTATAATGGAGAGGCTTCTGCTGCTCGGCTGCAGGTGCTGTTACCTGTGTATAATGGAGAGGCTTCTGCTGCTCGGCTGCAGGTGCCGTTACCTGTGTATAATGGAGAGGCTTCTGCTGCTCGGCTGCAGGTGCCGTTACCTGAGTATAATGGAGAGGCTTCTGCTGCTCGGCTGCAGGTGCCGTTACCTGTGTATAATGGAGAGGCTTCTGCTGCTCGGCTGCAGGTGCTGTTACCTGTGTATAATGGAGAGGCTTCTGCTGCTCGGCTGCAGGTGCTGTTACCTGTGTATAATGGAGAGGCTTCTGCTGCTCGGCTGCAGGTGCTGTTACCTGTGTATAATGGAGAGGCTTCTGCTGCTCGGCTGCAGGTGCTGTTACCTGTGTATAATGGAGAGGCTTCTGCTGCTCGGCTGCAGGTGCCGTTACCTGAGTATAATGGAGAGGCTTCTGCTGCTCGGCTGCAGGTGCTGTTACCTGTGTATAATGGAGAGGCTTCTGCTGCTCGGCTGCAGGTGCTGTTACCTGTGTATAATGGAGAGGCTTCTGCTGCTCGGCTGCAGGTGCTGTTACCTGTGTATAATGGAGAGGCTTCTGCTGCTCGGCTGCAGGTGCCGTTACCTGTGTATAATGGAGAGGCTTCTGCTGCTCGGCTGCAGGTGCCGTTACCTGTGTATAATGGAGAGGCTTCTGCTGCTCGGCTGCAGGTGCCGTTACCTGTGTATAATGGAGAGGCTTCTGCTGCTCGGCTGCAGGTGCTGTTACCTGTGTATAATGGAGAGGCTTCTGCTGCTCGGCTGCAGGTGCTGTTACCTGTGTATAATGGAGAGGCTTCTGCTGCTCGGCTGCAGGTGCTGTTACCTGTGTATAATGGAGAGGCTTCTGCTGCTCGGCTGCAGGTGCTGTTACCTGTGTATAATGGAGAGGCTTCTGCTGCTCGGCTGCAGGTGCTGTTACCTGTGTATAATGGAGAGGCTTCTGCTGCTCGGCTGCAGGTGCCGTTACCTGTGTATAATGGAGAGGCTTCTGCTGCTCGGCTGCAGGTGCCGTTACCTGTGTATAATGGAGAGGCTTCTGCTGCTCGGCTGCAGGTGCTGTTACCTGAGTATAATGGAAAGACGTCTGCCCAGCGCAAGGAGGAGAAATACCTCAGTAAATTTCCAGGGGCTTTTTTTTACTTGGTTTCCAATAAAACGATCATATAAACATATGAACAGTTAAAACATGGTCCTCCGTGGATATTGACAGAACAGCGACGCGTTTCGGCTACTGGAGTGTAGCCTTTGTCAAGTGGCTTTACTATGTGAACTGAGTCCTCTTTATACCCTGTGAGGTAGCGTGGTCGGCTGCGCAGCAGAAGACACGGGATCCAGGCATTAAGGTTCACAGCACACGGTTTAATGTCCAAACAAAAGTCCATCACACAATACATGTGCCTCTCCAGCAGAGAACTCAGGGAGATGTGATCACCCCCTCACACCCGGCACACCTGCCCTCGTTCCTGTTTCCATTTAACCCTTCCTTAAGCCTGTAGGGAAACAGCATTAACCCTATAGTGGATTTACTTTCTATCATGGAGTAAGCACAACCTGGGCGAGACATACCGGCCGTCATAGATAACCCCGGTCACAGTCTCACATACCCCCCCCCTCAGTTCAAGCGTGCGGGGTTGAACTCCCGCCATCAAACACGGGCCGCGGGACAAGGCATCGGCGTTGCCCTGCAACCTACCGGCCCGGTGTTCAACCGTAAACCGGAAGTTTTGCAGAGAAAGGAACCACCGGGTAACCCGGGCATTCCGTTCCTTGGCGGACCTCATCCAGACCAGTGGAGAGTGATCCGTCACCAAGCGAAACTGCCGTCCCAGCAGGTAATAGCGTAGGGACTCCAAGGCCCACTTGATCGCCAGGCACTCCTTCTCCACTACGCTATAATTCCGCTCAGGAGGGGTGAGCTTCCTACTTAAGAAGGTGACGGGGTGTTCCTCCCCCTGAACCACCTGAGACAGCACTGCCCCCAGGCCGATCTCCGAGGCGTCAGTCTGTACTATGAACTCCTTCCGGAAATCAGGGTGTACAAGAACGGGCTGTCCGCACAGGACCTCCTTCAGGGCCCGGAAGGAGTCCTCGGCCTGCGGAGTCCAGCGCACCATGACGGACTTCTTGCCTTTGAGAAGGTCCGTCAAGGGGGCTGATAGTCCCGCAAAATCCTTTACAAACCTCCTGTAGTACCCCACGATACCCAGGAAGGCCCTAACCTGCTTCGTGGTCAGGGGTCTAGGCCACTTCTGGATCGCCTCAACTTTGTTAATTTGGGGCTTAATCACTCCTTGGCCTATTACGTAGCCCAAGTAGCGGGCTTCCGTGAGTCCCAACGCACATTTCTTGGGATTGGCTGTCAATCCGGCTGTTCGAAGCGCGTCCACCACCGCTTGTACCTGTTCCAAGTGGGTCTGCCAATCGGAGCTGTAAATAATGATGTCGTCAAGGTACGCTGATGCATACGCCTGGTGGGGTTCCAGCACTAAGTCCATCAACCTCTGGAACGTGGCCGGAGCGCCATGTAACCCAAAAGGCAAGACAACATAGTGGAAGAGACCCTCCGGCGTAACAAAAGCAGTTTTCTCCTTGGCGGACTCCGTCAGTGGCACCTGCCAGTACCCCTTGGTCAGGTCGAGCGTGGTGAAATATCGCGCCTGTCCCAGCCTATCAATCAGCTCATCCACCCGGGGCATGGGGTAGAGATCGAACTTGGATATTTCGTTCAATCTCCTAAAGTCATTGCAGAACCTTAAGGAGCCATCGGGTTTTGGTATTAGGACAATGGGACTAGCCCATTCACTCCGGGATTTTTCGATGACCCCCAGGCGTAACATTGTCTTTACTTCCTCCGATATGGCTTGTCGTCGAGCCTCCGGTACCCGGTATGACTTCAGGCGTACCTTCAGGTGGGGCTCGGTGACAATGTCATGTCGTATCAGACTGGTCCTACCAGGCAGCTCGGAGAAGACATCGGGGTTCTGCTGAACCAACCGTCTGGCCTCTCGCCTCTGTTGCTTGGTGAGGGCTTCTCCTATCCTTACTTCCGGTTCGTCCTCTCCGTAGGTCGCTGGAGCCGGATGTGAACGACCCGAAGAGGAGGGAGGTGGGGAAAAAACAGCCATCAGGCTTTCCCGTTCCTGCCAAGGTTTTAATAGGTTGACATGGTATATTTGTTCAGGTTTCCGCCTACCGGGCTGCAATACCTTATAGTTGACCACCCCGACTCTTTCCTTTATCTCGTAGGGGCCTTGCCACTGAGCCAGGAATTTACTCTCCGCCGTGGGGATTAATACCAACACCCGATCCCCGGGTTTAAAGGTCCGCACGGTGGCTTGTCTATTGTGGCGGCCGCTTTGCGTGGCCTGAGCCTCCTGTAAATGCTCCTTCACAATTGGCATGACCGCGCTTATGCGGTTCTGCATACCTAAAATGTGTTCAATCACACGTTTATGGGGGGTGGGCTCTTGTTCCCATGTTTCTTTTGCCAGGTCCAACAATCCCCGTGGATGTCGCCCGTATAACAATTCAAAAGGCGAAAACCCCGTGGATGCCTGTGGCACCTCTCGTATGGCAAACATCAAATAGGGAAGCATCATATCCCAGTCTTTCCCGTCTTTGGAAATCACCCTTTTGAGCATGGTTTTCAGGGTTTTATTGAAACGCTCGACTAAACCGTCCGTTTGAGGATGATACACAGACGTACGCAACTGCTTGATCTGGAGTAGCCGGCATAGCTCTTTAGTCACTTTAGACATGAATGGGGTCCCCTGATCCGTAAGGATCTCCTTGGGCAACCCCACCCGGCAGAACACAGCAAACAACTCCCGAGCTATAAGCTTTGCTGCAGTATGTCTGAGAGGTATCGCCTCGGGATACCGGGTGGCATAGTCAACGATCACTAGGATGTGTTGGTGCCCTCGAGCGGACTTTACGAGGGGCCCCACCAGATCCATCCCTATCCGTTCAAAAGGGACTTCTATAATGGGTAACGGTACCAACGGACTGCGAAAATGGGTCAGGGGTGCGGTAAGCTGACACTCCGGGCAGGTTTCGCAGAACCGTTTTACCTCCCCAAAGACCCCGGGCCAATAGAACCTTTGCAATATTCGCTCCTGCGTTTTCTTGACCCCTACGTGGCCACTCATCAGGTGTTTATGAGCCAAGTCGAGGACCCGCCGGCGATGCGGCTGGGGCACCACCAACTGTTCTACCCCTACGCCCCGTATTTCATCTACCCGGTAGAGTAAATCCTGCTTAAGAGCGAAATGGGGGTACCTTACCTGGGCACCGGGCAGCTGTGCCACCCCGTCAACTACTGTCACCCGACCCCGGGCATGTATTAACGTAGGGTCCTGGAGTTGGGCTGTCCCAAACGTATCCGGGGACGCCTCCAACTCCGGGATGGGCTCGACCGTCTCAGCCTCTCCTGCCAATACCTCTAGGGGCGACCTATCGGGTTCACACTCTGTCCCTATCATGGTGACCCCTACGGCAGGTGTCCCGGATTCAGGATTGTAGGGCTCAGGTCCCGGACCGACCAATATCTGAGGGGACTTAGGGGGTCCCCTCCATAAAGTCCAAAAATAGGGCAGATCCCTTCCTAGGATCACGTCATAAGGAAGAGTGTTAAGAAGTCCCACCTCATGTTGCACCTGACCGCAAGGTGCTGTGATGGTGACAATCCCCGTGGGATAGTCGCGGCGGTCCCCATGTATGCAAACCACCCCCACGGTGCGTCCTGTGGCCTTTACTTTAGCTCTCAAGGTGGATCGCACAAGGGTCACTAAGCTTCCGGAATCCAACAATCCTGTAACCGGACATCCATTCACCTGTATTTGGCACAAGTGGGGCTCCGTCTCTGGGGAGACCAGGTCAGCGGTACACACCACCTGAGCATACATTGAACCCCGCCGGGTAACCCCACAATCCATGGGCTCCGTGGTGAGTGGACACTGGGCTTCCATATGTCCCACCCGCTGGCACCGCCAACATCTAATGGGGACGGAAACCCCCTTGACGGGTTGTCGTTTAGGGTACAGAACCTTCCGGACCTCAGAAATGGCGGTCGCGGCCTCAGACGGGACGGTAGGGGACTCCTGTACCGTTGTCCGCGGTGGGTCCTTGGCCCTAGGCTTGGAGGGGCCGGACCGACGGGCGGTACGCAAAGTCTCAGTGTCCCGTATCAAGTCCTGCGTAGCCACATGCCGCTCTACCAGGGACACTAATTGGTCCAGGGTACTCGGGTCACCCTGTCCGACCCACCGTTGAACGGTGACGGGTAAAGTGCGCACAAAACGATCCACTACTACCCTTTCCACCATTTGCGCCGGGCTCAGAGTGTCAGGCTGCAACCACTTTTTTACAAGATGCAACAAGTCATAGGCCTGGGAGCGTACGGGTTTGGCTTCCTCATAGAACCACTGATTTACTGAGCCCGTACATAGGTATTCACCCCCAACCGAGCCAGTATTTCGGCTTTCAGGGTCACATAGTCAATGGCGTCCTCGGCACAGAGGTCCAGGTACGCTTTTTGGGGTTCCCCCGTCAGATAGGGCGACAATACCTCAGCCCACTGCGGGGTTGGCAGCTTTTCCCGCTCGGCCACCCGCTCAAACACCGCCAGGAACGCTTCCACATCATCACCCGGGGTCATCTTTTGCAACGCTTGTCTCACCGCTTTCCGGACGCTGCCGTCGTCACCCGGTCCCGGGGTTGTTGCTGCCGGTCCGGCACGGATCGACTTGGCCAGGAGAACCATCTGTTCTTGGTGCCTTTTTTCCTGCAATTGCAAGGCTTGCTGCTGACGTGCATTGGCCTGATCCATCTGTTCTTGGAATTTTTTTTCCTGCACTTGCAAGGATTGGAGCAGGTGAGCATTGGTCTGTTGTTGCTGTGCATTAGCCTGTTGTTGCTGTGCATTAGCCTGAGCCAAATGCTTTATTATGTCCTCCATGGCGTCGCCGGGTTTGGGCTGTAGTATAGCCGCTCGAATCCAGGACATGCGCAGCTGGGTCACCAGGGATGGATGCTACACCTCACCGGCTGTGATGCCCGCCGATTCTCCACCATATGTGAGGTAGCACGGTCGGCTGCGCAGCAGAAGACACGGGATCCAGGCATTAAGGTTCACAGCACACGGTTTTAATGTCCAAACAAAAGTTCATAACACAATACATGTGCCTCTCCAGCAGAGAGCTCAGGGAGTTCTGTTCACTCCCTCACACCCGGCACACCTGCCCTTGTTCCTGATTCTATTTAACCCTTCCTTCAGCCTGTAGGGAAACAGCATTAACCCTATAGTGGATTTACTTTCTATCATGGAGTGAGCACAACCTGGGCGAGACATACCGGCCGTCATATATAACCCCGGTCACAGTCTCACAACCCATACACGAAAAAGTCCTCCAAACAAACGGGTGCAGGTTCCTGCTGAAATCCTCAGGGTTAACCCATGATGGATCCACTGGCTCAAGGTGTATCAGTACATTGCAAATACATGGGTTCACATGGAATATAAAAGAGACATGCCCATTGTATAACAGTTCTCTCAGATCCACAGACACTGCTCGAGTGTTACATTATAATATGCAATTGGTAAAAGTTACATAAGAAACATACAAATGTGTAACAATCAGAGTGATGTGAACTATCACCAAAGAGAGTGTGTCACGATATACATGCATTGTCATAATTGCTCTGTTCCATGGAAATGACAGAATAACATAAGTATTTGATATTCCATACCCAACTATCAATGCACAAATGCAATTAAATCCAGAACGAAGGAAAAAAAAAAAAAAAGAAAAAAAAGGGGTTTTTTTGGAAAACATTTTTTTGGAAAATTTTTTTTTTTTTTTTGGAGAAATGCACATGTGGTTTTCCTTTAAGTCCCACCAATCTGCAACTCCACTAAATTCAACTATCAATTGTATTAACAAATCTCCGCTGTAGGGGGGAAAAAAAGAGAGAAACCCCCCCCCCAAAAAAAAACCTTAAGTAAACATACGTTTTACTATTTATTTAATGTATATCGTCTATAATTGTTATTCTTTTATTTTTTAAGTTTTATTTTTGTATATATTAACCTTTATTTAATCAATTATATATGTGTTTCACTCTACGGAGACATGGCAATCAATTGTATTGCAATATCAGCTCTTTGCGTATATTCAGACCATTTGGCTGCCTAATTCCCAATTTAAAGATCCAAAAAGACTCACGATTTAGGATTTTGCGTCTATAACATCCCCCTCTGATGGGTTTGTGAACCCTTTCTATGCCAGAAAAGCTGAAACTACTGTTATCACCTCCGTGTACTTCAGAAAAATGTTTTGATACCATTGAAGTACCAATTTTATTCGTTCCCAAAGCATCAGATAAGTGTCGCCTTATGCGTTTCTTAAGGGGACCAATAGTGCACCCTACATACTGGATTTGACATAGGGTGCATGTTATTAAATAGATAACCCCGGTGGTGTTACAGTTAATGAATCCATTAATGTCATAGGTATGGCCATTAACTATAGAGGTAAATGTTTTCGTCCTATCAGCATAAGAGCAAGAAATACAAATATTGTGATGACATTTGAAGAAGCCCTTCAGGTCCAACCATGTGGAGCTCTTCTGAAGGGGGGATTTTAAAAAACTTGGGGATACCATGTTACCAATTGTGGGAGCTTTTTTTGGACTGTATCTAATATCACACTTGGTCAGTACTTCCCTGGTTGTCAGAAATGGGGATGTATTTTCTCACAATTTTTACAATATCATTGAAATCCTCGCTGTAAGTGGTGACAGTTTATGACCTTGTTGTCATTGCTACATGAGGGTTTTACCCTATCTATTAGCAGTGACGTTTCATCTGGAGACCTCCTCATATGTCCTAGCTAGCAGATCTTTTGGGTAACCCCTATTTCTTAGATCCTTGCACTTGTCCCTTAATACTTCTTCCAGATACCTGCTATCTGAGCAATTACGTTTAGTTGGAATTAGCGCCCCCTTAGGGATGTTAGAAGTCACATGCCTCGGATGACACGAACCATATCTCACAATGGTGTTCTCACTTATGTCCTTATGGTAAGGAGTAATAAGCACATCGGGCATACCTCCGCCGGCCTGCAGGGGGATGTCCAGGATCAGGCGCACCTCCGCCGGCCTGCAGGGGGATGTCCAGGATCAGGCGCACCTCCGCCGGCCTGCAGGGTGATGTCCAGGATCAGGCGTACCTCCGCCGGCCTGCAGGGTGATGTCCAGGATCAGGCGCACCTCCGCCGGCCTGCAGGGGGATGTCCAGGATCAGGCGCACCTCCGCCGGCCTGCAGGGTGATGTCCAGGATCAGGCGCACCTCCGCCGGCCTGCAGGGGGATGTCCAGGATCAGGCGCACCTCCGCCGGCCTGCAGGGTGATGTCCAGGATCAGGCGTACCTCCGCCGGCCTGCAGGGTGATGTCCAGGATCAGGCGCACCTCCGCCGGCCTGCAGGGTGATGTCCAGGATCAGGCGTGCCTCCGCCGGCCTGCAGGGGGATGTCCAGGATCAGGCGTGCCTCCGCCGGCCCGCAGGGGGATGTCCTGGATCAGGCGTACCTCCGCCGGCCTGCAGGGGGATGTCCAGGATCAGGCGTGCCTCCGCCGGCCCGCAGGGGGATGTCCAGGATCAGGCGCACCTCCGCCGGCCTGCAGGGTGATGTCCAGGATCAGGCGTGCCTCCGCCGGCCTGCAGGGGGATGTCCAGGATCAGGCGTACCTCCGCCGGCCTGCAGGGGGATGTCCTGGATCAGGCGTACCTCCGCCGGCCTGCAGGGGGATGTCCAGGATCAGGCGTGCCTCCGCCGGCCCGCAGGGGGATGTCCAGGATCAGGCGTGCCTCCGCCGGCCCGCAGGGGGATGTCCAGGATCAGGCGTGCCTCCGCCGGCCTGCAGGGGGATGTCCAGGAAGTTTATTCGGCTTTGATGATAATTTGATGTAAAACGTAAATTAAAATCATTGCGGTTGATATACTCAATAAACGGACAGATTTCCTCCTGGGTACCACCCCACACCAACAGGAGGTCGTCAATGTACCTTCCGTACCATATAATTCGCCGTTGCCATGGGTTACCATCGTTCATCAAAAAAATCTCTTCCCAGAAACCCATAACGAGGTTGGCGAGGGAGGGTGAATATTTCCCTCCCATGCTAACGCCCTGCTTCTGGATGTAAAAAGTTCCATTAAAGAGATATTTAGTAACATCAAGTATAAAGGACTGCGTGTGATTGCCATAGTCGCTATATTTGCATAGAAAATGTCTGAGTGATGTCATGATGACCTCATAAGAGATGGCGGGATAAAGCGCCACCACGTCTGATGTCAGCCATATAAAACCATCCTCCCATTGAAAATTTTCAAAGGTAGAAAGGACACTTTTAGTGTCCCTTATGTACCCCGGCAAAGATTTGACCAGGGGCTGCAAGGTATGATCTAGCCAGGCCCCTATTCTCTCCGATAGAGACGCTATGGCCGACACAATAGGTCTGAATTTCGGGGGGAATCCACCTTTATGCACCTTGGGGAGGGAGTGGTAGATGGGGATGACAGGATTATCAACATATAAAAAATCCATTAATTTTTGGGTAATAATCCCCATCTCCACTCCATCCCGTAGTACTGATAGCAGTTCCTTTTGGAAAAATAGGGTGGGATCCCCCCCCAAAATCCCATAGATGTTACTATTGCTAAGAAGTTCTACATTACACTTTATATACAGATCCGTGTCCACAATGTTGATTGCGCCCCCTTTATCCGCCTTTTTGACCGTGATATGCCAGTCATTTTTTATTTCTTGTAAAGCTGCTTTTTCTAGTTTGGTGAGATTAGATCTAATGTCCCTGTGTGAGGAGTGCAGCGAGGAGAGCAGCGAGGAGTGCAGCGAGGAGTGCAGCGAGGAGTGAGGAGTGCAGCGAGGAGTGAGGAGTGCAGCGAGGAGTACAGCGAGGAGTGCAGCGAGGAGTGCAGCGAGGAGTGCAGCGGGGAGTGCAGCGAGGAGTGAGGAGTGCAGCGAGGAGTGCAGCGAGGAGTGAGGAGTGCAGCGAGGAGTACAGCGAGGAGTGCAGCGAGGAGTACAGCGAGGAGTGCAGCGAGGAGTGCAGCGAGGAGTGCAGCGAGGAATGCAGCGAGGAGTGCAGCGAGCAGTGCAGCGAGGAGTGCAGCGAGGAGTGCAGCGAGGAGTGCAGCGAGGAATGCAGCGAGGAGTGCAGCGAGGAGTGCAGCGAGGAGTGGAGCGAGGAGTGCAGCGAGGAGTGCAGCGAGGAGTGCAGCGAGGAGTGCAACGAGGAGTGCAGCGAGGAGTGCAACGAGGAGTGCAGCGAGGAGTGCAACGAGGAGTGCAGCGAGGAATGCAGCGAGGAGTGAGGAGTGCAGCGAGGAGTGCAGCGAGGAGTGCAGCGAGGAATGCAGCGAGGAATGCAGCGAGGAGTGCAGCGAGGAGTGCAGCGAGGAGTGCAGCGAGGAATGCAGCGAGGAGTGCAGTGAGGAATGCAGCGAGGAGTGAGGAGTGCAGCGAGGAGTGCAGCGAGGAGTGCAGCGAGGAATGCAGCGAGGAGTGAGGAGTGCAGCGAGGAGTGCAGCGAGGAATGCAGCGAGGAGTGCAGCGAGCAGTGCAGCGAGGAATGCAGCGAGGAGTGCAGCGAGGAATGCAGCGAGGAGTGCAGCGAGGAGTGCAGCGAGGAATGCAGCGAGGAGTGCAGCGAGGAATGCAGCGAGGAGTGCAGCGAGGAGTGCAGCGAGGAGTGAGGAGTGCAGCGAGGAGTGCAGCGAGGAGTGAGGAGTGCAGCGAGGAGTGCAGTGAGGAGTGCAGCGAGGAATGCAGCGAGGAATGCAGCGAGGAGTGAGGAATGCAGCGAGGAGTGAGGAGTGCAGCGAGGAGTGCAGCGAGGAGTGCAGCGAGGAGTGCAGCGAGGAGTGCAGCGAGGAGTGAGGAGTGCAGCG
Source organism: Anomaloglossus baeobatrachus (assembly GCF_048569485.1). Taxonomy (NCBI): domain Eukaryota; kingdom Metazoa; phylum Chordata; class Amphibia; order Anura; family Aromobatidae; genus Anomaloglossus; species Anomaloglossus baeobatrachus. The sequence continues at coordinate 4,580,428 of NC_134358.1, read as the reverse complement.
AGGAGTGCAGCGAGGAATGCAGCGAGGAGTGCAGCGAGGAGTGCAGCGAGGAGTGCAGCGAGGAATGCAGCGAGGAGTGCAGCGATGAATGCAGCGAGGAGTGCAGCGAGGAGTGCAGCGAGGAGTGCAGCGAGGAATGCAGCGAGGAATGCAGCGAGGAGTGAGGAGTGCAGCGAGGAATGCAGTGAGGAGTGCAGCGAGGAATGCAGCGAGGAATGCAGCGAGGAATGCAGCGAGGAGTGAGGAGTGCAGCGAGGAGTGCAGCGAGGAGTGCAGTGAGGAGTGCAGCGAGGAATGCAGCGAGGCGTGAGGAGTGCAGCGAGGAATGCAGTGAGGAGTGCAGCGAGGAGTGCAGCGAGGAGTGCAGCGAGGAATGCAGCAAGGAGTGCAGCGAGGAGTGCAGCGAGGAATGCAGCGAGGAGTGCAGCGAGGAGTGCAGCGAGGAGTGCAGCGAGGAATGCAGCGAGGAATGCAGCGAGGAGTGCAGCGAGGAATGCAGCGAGGAGTGCAGCGAGGAGTGCAGCGAGGAGTGCAACGAGGAGTGCAGCGAGGAGTGCAGCGAGGAGTGCAGCGAGGAATGCAGCGAGGAGTGCAGCGAGGAATGCAGCGAGGAATGCAGCGAGGAGTGCAGCGAGGAGTGCAGCGAGGAGTGCAACGAGGAGTGCAGCGAGGAGTGCAGCGAGGAGTGCAGCGAGGAATGCAGCGAGGAGTGCAGCGAGGAATGCAGCGAGGAATGCAGCGAGGAGTGCAGCGAGGAGTGCAGCGAGGAATGCAGCGAGGAGTGCAGCGAGGAATGCAGCGAGGAGTGCAGCGAGGAGTGCAGCGAGGAGTACAGCGAGGAGTACAGCGAGAAGAGCAGTGAGGAGAGCAGCGAGGAGTGCAGCGAGGAGTGCAGCGAGGAGTGCAACGAGGAGTGCAGCGAGGAGTGCAGCGAGGAGTGCAGCGAGGAGTGCAGCGAGGAGTGCAGCGAGGAATGCAGCGAGGAGTGCAGCGAGGAGTGCAGCGAGGAGTGCAGCGAGGAATGCAGCAAGGAGTGAGGAGTGCAGCGAGGAATGCAGCGAGGAGTGAGGAGTGCAGCGAGGAGTGCAGCGAGGAGTACAGCGAGGAGTACAGCGAGGAGAGCAGTGAGGAGTGCAGCGAGGAGTGCAGCGAGGAGTACAGCGAGGAGTGCAGCGAGGAGAGCAGCGATGAGTGCAGCGAGGAGTGCAACGAGGAGTGCAGCGAGGAGTGCAGCGAGGAGTGCAGCGAGGAATGCAGCGAGGAGTGCAGCGAGGAGTACAGCGAGGAGTGCAGCGAGGAGTGAGGAGTGCAGCGAGGAATGCAGTGAGGAGTGCAGCGAGGAGTGCAGCGAGGAATGCAGCGAGGAATGCAGCGAGGAATGCAGCGAGGAGTGAGGAGTGCAGCGAGGAGTGCAGCGAGGAGTGCAGTGAGGAGTGCAGCGAGGAATGCAGCGAGGCGTGAGGAGTGCAGCGAGGAGTGCAGCGAGGAATGCAGTGAGGAGTGCAGCGAGGAGTGCAGCGAGGAGTGCAGCGAGGAATGCAGCGAGGAATGCAGCGAGGAATGCAGCGAGGAGTGCAGCGAGGAATGCAGCGAGGAGTGAGGAGTGCAGCGAGGAGTGCAGCGAGGAGTGCAGCGAGGAATGCAGCGAGGAGTGCAGCGAGGAGTGCAGCGAGGAATGCAGCGAGGAGTGCAGCGAGGAGTGCAGCGAGGAGTGCAGCGAGGAGTACAGCGAGGAGTACAGCGAGGAGTACAGCGAGGAGTGCAGCGAGGAGTGCAGCGAGGAGTGCAGCGAGGAATGCAGCGAGGAGTGCAGCGAGGAGTGCAGCGAGGAATGCAGCGAGGAGTGCAGCGAGGAATGCAGCGAGGAGTGCAGCGAGGAGTGCAGCGAGGAGTGCAGCGAGGAATGCAGCGAGGAGTGCAGCGAGGAGTGCAGCGAGGAGTACAGCGAGGAGAGCAGCGAGGAGTGCAGCGAGGAGTGCAGCGAGGAGTGCAGCGAGGAGTGCAACGAGGAGTGCAGCGAGGAGTGCAGCGAGGAATGCAGCGAGGAGTGCAGCGAGGAGTGCAGTGAGGAGTGCAGCGAGGAGTGAGGAGTGCAGCGAGGAGTGCAGCGAGGAATGCAGCGAGGAGTGCAGCGAGGAGTGCAGCGAGGAGTGCAGCGAGGAATGCAGCGAGGAGTGCAGCGAGGAGTACAGCGAGGAGAGCAGCGAGGAGTGCAGCGAGGAATGCAGCGAGGAGTGCAGCGAGGAGTGCAGTGAGGAGTGCAGCGAGGAATGCAGCGAGGAGTGAGGAGTGCAGCGAGGAATGCAGCGAGGAGTGAGGAGTGCAGCGAGGAGTGCAGCGAGGAGTGCAGCGAGGAGTACAGCGAGGAGTACAGCGAGGAGTACAGCGAGGAGAGCAGTGAGGAGTGCAGCGAGGAGTGCAGCGAGGAGTACAGCGAGGAGTGCAGCGAGGAGAGCAGCGAGGAGTGCAGCGAGGAGTGCAACGAGGAGTACAGCGAGGAGTGCAGCGAGGAGTGCAGCGAGGAATGCAGCGAGGAGTGCAGCGAGGAGTGCAGCGAGGAGTGCAGCGAGGAATGCAGCGAGGAGTGCAGCGAGGAGTGCAGCGAGGAGTACAGCGAGGAGTGCAGCGAGGAGTGCAGCGAGGAGTACAGCGAGGAGTGTAGCGAGGAATGCAGCGAGGAGTGCAACGAGGAGTGCAGCGAGGAGTACAGCGAGGAATGCAGCGAGGAGTGCAGCGAGGAGTGCAGCGAGGAGTGCAGCGAGGAGTGCAGCGAGGAATGCAGCGAGGAGTGCAGCGAGGAGTACAGCGAGGAGTGCAGCGAGGAGTACAGCGAGGAGTACAGCGAGGAATGCAGCGAGGAGTGCAGCGAGGAGTGCAGCGAGGAGTGCAGCGAGGAGTGCAACGAGGAGTGCAGCGAGGAGTACAGCGAGGAGTGCAGCGAGGAGTGTAGCGAGGAGTACAGCGAGGAGTGCAGCGAGGAGTGCAGCGAGGAGTACAGCGAGGAGTGCAGCGAGGAGTACAGCGAGGAGTACAGCGAGGAATGCAGCGAGGAATGCAGCGAGGAGTGCAGCGAGGAGTGCAGCGAGGAATGCAGCGAGGAGTGCAGCGAGGAATGCAGCGAGGAGTGCAGCGAGGAATGCAGCGAGGAGTGCAGCGAGGAATGCAGCGAGGAGTGCAGCGAGGAGTGCAGCGAGGAGTGCAGTGAGGAGTGCAGTGAGGAGTATAGCGAGGAGTGCAGTGAGGAGTGCAGTGAGGAGTGAGGAGTGCAGCGAGGAATGCAGCGAGGAATGCAGAGAGGAATGCAGCGAGGAGTGCAGTTTTACCAAATCTTCCTCAATGAGGTCTTGGAATCTATCAAAAATCAAGGGTCTGGAATTAATGGGATAATAATCTCTATTGTGTGTGTGAAAGGAGCTCATGTTTGCTTTAATAAAGCCACCACTTTCTGCTTCCAATTGTCTCAAAGAAGTAACACCACACAGTTCCGAAAAACTGGGAATTAAAGTGGTAGTGGCAACATTAATCCCATCCATTGCATCAATATCAGTAGTGACATTTTCCCCCTCACAACCCAAAAAATGACATTTCAACGTTAAATTGTGTGTAAACTTATTAATGTCTAACAGCGTAGAAAACAGATTAAAGCGTGTTTTAGGAGCAAATCCCAAACCTTTGGAGAGCGCAGACAAATGTTCAGGTTGAAAAATTCTGGCGGTGAGGTTCCAGACGGTGTTCATATTCTCTTTTTCCTGGTAGATTGCCTTGTTTGCATCGCGCTTTCTACCGGCTCCGTCCCCATTTTTTGACTGCAATGGACCCCAATCCTCCCGGCTGTCGCTCTGATCCAACTTCTCAGATGAGGAATGAGTAAGGGAATACCCTGATGTCTCCGGATAAGAAAAACTGACGCGTCTTTTGCTTTTATTCCTTTTAAATGCAGATTTGGATCCAATTCTATGTTTTTTACACGTATAAACTTGATTTTTTGAATAATCTTCGTTATCTCGTTCCCATTTGCGTCTTTTAATATCCACAATTTTATTTTCTAAATTTTCTATGTTGTTAGACATTTTCTTCATTAGGATCTCATAGTTGTCGGGTTTGACCACATTGGACATTATTTCTTCTATCTCTGTGATGGTTTCTTGTATTTTCACTAACTCCAATTGCTCATATTTAATAATGCAGTTCATCACACTCAATGAGCAGGTAGACAGACAATGAGCAGGTAGACAGACAATGAGCAGGTAGACAGACAATGAGCAGGTAGACAGACAATGAGCAGGTAGACAGACAATGAGCAGGTAGACAGACAATGAGCAGGTAGACAGACAATGAGCAGGTAGACAGACAATGAGCAGGTAGACAGAATGTCATTCCAATCAGAAAAACATTGATCTGGGTAAGGATAAGTGCAGTCTTTCGTGATTCTTAAACCTCTGGGCTCCATTTTTTTATCCACATAATTACTGAGGAATTCAGCATCCAACCATAATTTTGTTTCTTTTGTTTTTTTTGCTATTAGTTGTTTGTATAGGTTTTTAAAGTCAAGTTTACAGTACACAGGTGCAGGGAAAGGCAGTCACCATCAACCTACCGGGAGGAGAAACACCGCAGCCGCCTGTGGGACCCGTCCATCCAGCCGTGTGTTTTACCGAGAACTGTGTCCTCATCATTGAGCTGAGTGAGTACCACCGTGCCGTGCAGCACAGCGCTGCCCCCGCAACCCTGCACCTCACCAGGCCCTGTAACCTGCCTGTCATCCATCCCTACCCCATCACCGGGCCCCGGGACAACCAACCCCCTACCCACGGAGGGGAGAACTAACAACAAAGCTGCACCCTGTCACCGCTCCCGGGATCCCCGTCCAGAGCAGCGGTGGTGTCACCAATATCACCACAACCGTGGGTGGCGTCACGGACAATAATCAAATCCCCACCATCCAATCCCAACCCCTTTTCACTCACGGGCGAGGAACGCCGCTCGAGTTCCCGGGATCCGGCCCACCGCTCGAGCCACCACCGAGCAGCAGCAGCAGCAGCTAGACCCGAGCAGTGGGTGAGCGCAGCGTCCCCTCCTCCGCCCGTGACAACTTGGCGTCACGAACAGGATCCTACCGCTCTGCCGTCTGGTAGAGGTGCGCCTTGTGACCGCCGGAGGTGTCCGGCTGAAAATTTGCCGAAGCCGCCATCTTTGGCGCGAAAAATTCCCGCTCGAGTGTCTTCTCGAGTAGTGGAGGCGCGAAGGCCAAAACCCCGCCCCTATAGAGGAGGAGCCGGAAAGAGACTAAGGGGGACGGAAACAAGATGTCTGCGCCCGACGAAGCCGCTGGAGAAGCGGCGGTCGCAGCCGCAGGGGCACCCGTAGATGGGAATGGGCCTTCTCAGGTCCCGGCCACGCTGGCGGGGGGCGCCGCGGCCCCAGCTCTCGCTCAGGTGATGCCGTTCTCCTTGCCCTATGTGCCCGGAGCTACCTGGCTGCCGCAGTACGATGGGAAACCTGATGCCTTGCAGGTTTTCCGGAAGAAGCTTAGCCCGCTACTGGAATTGTACCCCCTGACTGATAAGCAACGTGCAGCGCTAGTGCTAGGGCAGCTAACCGGCGCGGCTGAGCAAGAGGCGGAGACCTGGGCCGAGGGGGACCGGTCCTCTGTTGCCACCATCTTTGAGAAGCTGCAGACTGCCTTTGAGACCCGTACCGAGGCAGAGTTGCGGATGCAGTTCTATCAATGCCGGCAACGGCCCGCAGATAGCATTAGGGACTATGCCTTGCGCCTGCAAACCGCCCTCCGCACATTGAAGCGGGTGGACACCATCAACAGTGCGGACAGTAACAAAATGTTAAGTGAGCAGTTTGTGTGTAAGGGGTGGGCAGACCCCTCACAAAGAAGCCTAGTTAACCCGGAAACGTTATTAATAAAAATGTTTATATTGTATGTATGTTGAATCAGGGTACCCCCTAGTGGCCGGGTGGGACGGCTGTCACCACATTGGGAAGGAGGAGCCGGCAGTTTAGGAGGGAAGAAAGTGTGTGACACAGGCAGTTGTCTCTGGGACAGGAGAGAAGAAGGAACAGCCAGGGGCAGAGTGTGGCAGCTGAAGTGCAGGAAGCCGGAGAGGACAGGAGCGGGCGGAACCTCGTAGGGTGAAGCAGTCCGGTGTGGGTCCGGGCTGTGGGTAGCCAGAAGTGGGAGCCGGGCGAAGTGAAGTAGTCAGGCAAGTCACCCACTTGAGGGAACGCTAGAGTAGACTTTCCCTCAGCTGAAGGAAGCGCCACAGCATTGTGCTTTGTACTGCCAAGTGTGAAGAATTGCGAAGAATAAAACATGTTTGTTGTTTGCATTGACCCATGCCTGAAGAGTATTTGTGCGCCGGACAACACCTGCACCACCACACTCTGCCCCACCAAGGCACCTCCTGTTCCCCCAGTGACGGCGACGCCAGGGGTAAGCCTGTCAGCAAGGGCCACGACTACAAGGCCGGAGGCACCCCTGGCTACCCGTTACATTTGGCGTAGTCGGCAGGATCCGGATTATATGCAAGGGGACCCGCTCCAAGAAGATGGAGACCAAGTGGTGCCAAGGGCCCCTGATCCGGACTTTCAGCAAAGATTTCCAGTCCCATGGTGGGAAGAAGAAACAGTGCCTGAGGCGTTGGACCGGGCACAAGATGGCGGCAAGATGGCCGTCGTCTGTGAAGAAACAGAAAGCGCGCGGAAAATTGGCGCCAAAAGAAGAGCCTGGGGCTGGCCGGTGCCGAAAAAGAAGTTCGGAGTACTCCGCCCAAAGAGGGGACGTGCCGGTCCCAGGGCACGAACAAAGACATGTACAGTGGGCGGTGTTGTAAGAAGAAAGAAGTGCCGCCGCGGAGGGGTCGATCTGTGGTGCGAGGCTAAGGGTGGAGTATCCTCAAGAGCGGGAAAAGTGAGCCCGCCTCCACTTCCTCTAGTCTCGCCACTGACCCTGACGCCATTACTGAGAACTAGTGTTGCCGAGAAAATGGAGAATTTGGACGAGAGCCGTCAGAAGCAGGTGGTGTCTGCGGAGGGATTCCCTACCTACTTGCCGGCTGTACCCGGAGGACCGGGACAAGCCACAAGGGTGACTTGGCTCACTACGTGGGACGCGGAGACCGGTGCGACCACAACAGAGGTCCGGGCGACCTACGCCGCCCAACTACCGTCGAGGAGCCGGATGCTGGGAGCACCATATCCCTGCCCAGAGAGACCCCCGCCAGCCGCGGTGGGGACTGAAACACCTAGTCAAACTCCGGCGGAAGCATACGCCCGGAAATTGGAGAGAGACGACTGGGGTTTTTACTGGGATCCGGTGCTGCCGTCTCCCCTACCGACCCGAAGATCCCAGTCACCTGAGCCGGACCCAGTGCAAGAGCGGCTGCTCGTTGAAACCGTCGCCCGGGAGATCATGGCGGGTCCCCACGGCGAAGAGCTTGAGCGTCAGTATACCACCGGAGTGGTCGTCAAGTTCAATCAGAAAGAAGGGTACGGCTTCATCCGGGATGGAGAAACCGGCGACGATTATTTTTACAAATCGCGTCAACCTGGATACAGAAGGCCTCCCGCAGCGGCTGCATACCCTGTACCCAGGGGAACAGGTACGATTCCTGAGGGAAGTGGGCTGCCGGGGCTTGTTTGCGGTGGGGGTGCATCATACGCCCACCGAGCAGGAGGCTGCCCAATGGCAGCAGGAGGTAGAGTGGGAAGAACATCAGGCCCGGCGACAAGCGCAACGAAGACCGGTGCTGGCTGAAGCCTCCCGACCCCGACATACCGTAGCTGTAGCTCCGGCAGTCATGCCCGTGCAAAGTACCGACCCGGAGAAGGGAACCTCGCCAGTACTGGCGATTAACCAGAACATTACTACTCACCCGACGATTGTTATGGGCAGCCCGCCACCGTCACGTGCCGCGACCCCCTCACCTCCGTCAGAGGCTGAGGAGCCCAAGCCGGGGTCTGCGACGGCGGAGCAGCTTGTTAGTCAGGAGCCTTTCCGGCGGCTGCGCCGACTACCCGGGCAGTCCCTGTCGGAATATATCCAAGCCCAGAGAGCTGAGTGGCAACGGGCCTACCACCCGGAATAAGCATCAAGACTGGAAGATGGCGGGCCTGTTTTGTTTTGTTTGCTGTCGGCGTGTTTAAGCCGGAGAAAGGTTTATGTTCAAGCTGTTGATTCCGGAGAGAGCCTGCTTGCTGGACTGAGCCAGGGGCTCCTCCGCGTTATTGAGAGAGAAGCTTCCGTGTTCCTGCGTTGACCACCAAAGACCGGGAGCGCTGCCAAGCCTCCGGGCACACCAAAGACCGGGAGTGCTGCTAAGCCTCCGGGCACACCAAAGACCGGGAGTGCTGCTAAGCCTCCGGGCACACCAAAGACCGGGAGTGCTGCTAAGCCTCCGGGCACACCAAAGACCGGGAGTGCTGCTAAGCCTCCGGGCACACCAAAGACCGGGAGCGCTGCTAAGCTTCCGGGCGCTGGACAGGTTCGCAGTTGATTGAACATGTTTTATGTGGTTTTAACAGTTGTAATTTTAGATTGGAGCCTGGCCGGGAGGCTCAGGTTAAAGAGGGGAGGTGTGTAAGGGGTGGGCAGACCCCTCACAAAGAAGCCTAGTTAACCCGGAAACGTTGTTAATAAAAATGTTTTATATTGTATGCATGTATGTTGAGTCAGGGTACCCCCTAGTGGCCGGGTGGGACGGCTGTCACCACAGTAGGAAGGAGGAGCCGGCAGTTTAGGAGGGAAGAAAGTGTGTAAGCCAGGCAGTGGTCTCTGGGACAGGAAAGAAGAAGGAACAGCCAGGGCAGAGTGTGGCAGCTGAAGTACAGGAAAGCCGGAGAAGACAGGAGCGGGCGGAACATCGTAGGGTGAAGCAGTCCGGTGTGGGTCCGGGCTGTGGGTAGCCAGAAGTGGGAGCCGGGCGAAGTGAAGTAGTCAGGCAAGTCACCCACTTGAGGGAACGCTAGAGTAGACTTTCCCTCAGCTGAAGGAAGCGCCATAGCATTGTGCTTTGTACTGCCAAGTGTGAAGAATTGCGAAGAATAAAATATGTTTGTTGTTTGCATTGATCCATGCCTGAAGAGTGTGCGCCGGACAACACCTGCACCACCACACTCTGCCCCACCAAGGCACCTCCTGTTCCCCCAGTGACGGCGACGCCAGGGGTAAGCCTGTCAGAAGGGCCACGACTACAAGGCCGGAGGCACCCCTGGCTCCCCGTTACATTTGCAGGGGATGAGGTCCTCCGAGGACCGCAAACAGCTTCGGCTGTGGTCCCTAGAACACCCTGATGTGGACTTTGCTGTGTTAAAGGAACGGGCCATCAAAGCTCTGCAACCCCCCGCATCGGAAGCCCCTGAGCTAGCCCCATGGCCGGTTGAGACTGCTCCTGTCGTGGTGGCCCCTACCCCACCAGCACCTCCAGCACCTGCAGCCCCAAGCGGAACGATGGAAGAACTCGCTGCTCAGGTTCGCCGCATGGATGGCGACCTCGCTAAGATCCTCGCCGCACTCCAGCCTCCGACCAGATCCCAGGCCCCGATGAAGATGCAGCTCGCCGACAGCCCCGAGGACGTCCCTTGGATGCAGCGGAGGAGGGCCAATGACTCACGGTATGGACCCCCAATCTGTTACAGGTGCAGCAAACCCGGCCACTACTCCTGACGGTGTCTGTTAAACGAGCAACCCCTGGGGCCACGGGCCAATCCTCAGGAGTAGAACCCCATGGCCCCCCAGACTGGTGGGACCGGTACATCGGGGCCCGGCCCATCATCCCCGTGGCTGTGGACGGCATACCGGTGACGGCTCTCCTGGACACTGGATCACAGGTAACCACTATACCATACACACTGTATCAACGGTATTGGGGAAAAGACGAGCTGGCTCCCCCAGATGCCAGTATAACACTGATTGCCGCTGATGGACTCCCATTGACCCAAGTGGGATACAAACAAGTGGCCATGACCGTGGGGCGAGCTGAACTGCAACACCAGGGTATGATTGTGATAATGAATGAACCCAGTGATCATAACCCGAAGATAGTGCTAGGAACCAATGTGATGGAGCACTGTATGAGTGATGTGCTGACCCTCCTGCAGCAGCTGGCCGCCACGGCGGCGGGGAGCCGACAGAGAGCTGTGCAGCGTGAGATCCGAGCCTTGATGTACCGCCAGCATGTAAACTCAACAGGAGGAGAGATTGGTGGGGTGAGAGTGATGGATGTTGTCTCTTTGATTGTGCCCCCTAGGAGTGAGATGATGATTTGGTGTAGGGCAGCGGTAGGGCCCTAGGGGCGTGACTACCCTGCGATGATGGAGCCCATGCCTTCCGAGCACTGGCCCACTGTAATGGCTGCCGGAGGGGTGGTGGATGTAAAGAAGGGGAGAGTGCCGTGAGGGTGCTGAACTGCGGGGAGGAAGAAGTCAGGCTTCCCCGGTACGCTACCCTTGCCAAGTTGTTCACTCTGGATCCCCACACCATCCACGAGGCCGTTCCCCCGATCTCACCGCCTACTGCCAGCACGCACCCATCCCAAGGGGAGTTAGACGAGTGGTGTCGACAGCTACACGTAGGCACTGACGATACCCCTACACATCACAAAGAAGGGGTATACAGGGTGGTACGGGAGTATGAGCGGGTTTTTAGCAAACATCCCCTAGACTTTGGGCAGATTAAAGGGGTCCAACACCATATCTCCACCGGTGAGCACCCCCCTATCAAAGAGAGGTACAGGCCTATTCCCCCTGCACACTACCAATGTGCCAAGGCCATGTTGAGGAACATGAAGGAGGCAGGGGTTATTAGGGACAGCTGTAGTCCCTGGGCTGCCCCGTTGGTACTGGTTAAGAAGAAGGATGGCACCATGCGGATGTGTGTGGATTACCGAAAAATTTACCAGATAACACATAAGGACGCTTACCCTCTGCCCCGCATTGAAGAATCTCTAGCTGCGCTGAGAACCGCTAATTACTTTTCCACCCTGGACCTCACCAGTGGGTACTGGCAGGTGGCTGTGGCACCAGAAGACCGGGAGAAGACTGCATTTGCTACCCCTATGGGACTCTGCGAGTTTAATAGCATGCCGTTTGGGCTGTGCAATGCCCCTGGAACCTTCCAGCAACTGATGGAGTGCTGTCTGGGGCATCTCAACTTTGAGACCGTCCTGCGGTACTTGGATGATGTGATTGTGTACTCCCAGACATATGAAGCCCACCTGGAGCACCTAGCCGAGGTGTTCGCATCCCTTGCCAAATATGGGATGAAGTTGAAGCCCTCAAAGTGTCATCTGCTGAAACCCAGAGTGCAGTACCTAGGGCATGTGGTTGGTGCAGAAGGTGTCGCCCCTGACTCTGAGAAAATCACCGCCATTCAGGACTGGCCGAGGCCGACCACGGTGAAGGAGGTGAGGCAGTTCCTGGGCCTGGTGGGGTATTACCGTCGCTTCATCAAAGGGTACACAAAGATGGCTGCCCCCATGCAAGACCTCTTCGTGGGACAAACCAAAGGTGGTAGACCCCTAGGAGCCCCATTGGTGTGGGAAGAAAGGCATGAGGAATCCTTCTGTCAGCTGAGAGCGGCCCTGACCGGAGAAGAAATCCTATCATACCCTGATTACAACCACCCCTTCATCCTTTACACCGATGCCAGCAATGTAGGCTTAGGGGCAGTCCTATCCCAGGTCCAAGACGGAAAAGAAAAGGTGATTGCTTATGCCAGCCGGAAGCTCCGACCGACTGAAAGGAACCCTAAGAACTACAGCTCTTTCAAGCTTGAACTCCTGGCACTGGTGTGGGCTATCACCGAGCAGTTCCGCCATTACCTGGCAGCGGCTAAGTTCACCACTTTCACGGATAATAACCCGCTGACCCACCTGGACACCGCCAAGCTGGACGCATTGGAACAGCGGTGGGTGGCTAGGCTAGCCAACTACGATTTCACCATCAAGTACAGGGCTGGCCGTGCCAACGTTAATGCCGATGCACTCTCACGGATGCCCCACTTGTTGGAAGAAGGGCCTGAGGATGACGACCTCGAAGAGATTGAGCTGCCCGCATTTCATCAACCACCGACTGAGAAGGTGCACGTCTATCAACAACGGGTAAACCTGGACCCGCTGCCCAGCCAGGAGTGGCAAGAAGCTCAGGACCAGGCGCCCGCTGTTCACTTAGTCAAGATCTTGGTGGAACAAGGTGCTGCTGGAATAGACCCTGCTGCCCCAGCTGAAGCCCAACGCCTGTGGCGAGAATGGACCCGGCTGTATCTACACGAGGGAAAGTTGTACCGTGAGCTGATTAACCCGAAGACTCATGAGAAAATCCGCCAGTTGCTGATTCCCCAAGCTAACGTGCCCACCGTCCTACAAGCGTACCATGATGGTGCTGGACACTTCGGATGGAAGAAACTGGAAATGCTGTTGAGAGAGCGGTTCTATTGGAGTGGAATGCGGGAATCTGTAGAGGCCTGGTGCCGAGAGTGTGGCCCTTGCACGTTGAGAAGGAAGGACGAGGCCAGCCAGAAGGCGCCCCTATACCCGATCGTTACACACCAACCGCTGGAGCTGGTCGCCCTGGACCATGTAGAGCTCACCTTAGCCGAAGTGGGTACACCTACGCTCTAACCATGGTAGACCACTACTCAAGGTTCATGGTGGTTGTCCCAGTCAAAGACCTAAGTGGCCGTACCGCCGCTAGAGCGTTCCAGGCTTATTTCTGACGACCACATGGATACCCTGAGAAGGTGCTTACTGACCAAGGCCCAGCCTTTGAAGCGGAGGTTTTCCATGAATTCTGTCAGTTGTACGGCTGCAAGAAGATCCGGACCACGCCTTACCATGCCCAAACCAACGGCATGTGTGAAAAGATGAACCACCTGGTCCTGGGCCTCCTCAAAACTTTGCCGCTAGAAGAGCGGAACCTGTGGCCGGAGATGCTACCTGACTTGGTCGATATGTACAACAATATCCCTTCCAGCTCAACGAAATGCACCCCAGCATACCCGATGAGGGCTCGCCCCGGCCGGCTACCGGTGGATCTGGACATGGGATTGGAAGCCCCAGAAGCACTCCCTTCAACAGCTGAATGGGACACTTGGCAGAGGGTGTAGTACCGACAGATTCAGGAATATGTTGAGAAGAACTTGAGTCGGTGTCGGGAACAACCGGAGCAGCGCTTTAACCAGAAGGCGTCTGCTGGCCCTTTCCAGCCCGGAGAGGTAGTGCTGAAGCGGAAGAGGAGGACCCACAAGCTGGATGATCAATGGGAGCAAACCCCATATGTCATACAGCCCACAGGATGGGAAGATGGGAAGGCCTACCAGATCAGTCGTGACCAAGGGGGCACTTTGGCCACGGTTTCCCGGGACCATCTAAAGAGGTGCCCACCAGCATTGAGGGCAGCGGCTGAAGTTCCGGTTCCTAAACCGGCGGAGAAGGCAAAAGAGGTAATCCACACCGTGATGGGTGACTTCCCAAAGGACTGGCCCACACAGAATGGCGCGGTGATTCTTCCAGTGATACTGTTCCCACAACCCGTGGATGAGGAAGTGATGGAAGTGGTCGACCATGAGCCAGTGCCCAGGGATGAACCTGTACCCAGCTCCCCTATGCCTCCGCCTGCCCCACACGATAGCAGGGAAGAGGAACTGATTGTCCCCTTTGCCCCACTGCCTGTCCCCACTGACACTGGACCCCGGAGGTCCACTCGTCCCAACCTAGGTAGACCCCGACTTAGGTACAGGGAAACTTCTTTAAAAGGGGAAAAAGTGTATGTGTTAAGAAAGTACCGTTTAAAAGAATGATAAGTTAACCGAAGATTCATCTGATTTGCTGCTTGATTAGAACCGGTCGTTGCCGGCAACTGGTCCTCGTTGGGACCCCCTTTTCAAAATATGCGTAGAAACTACTACGAACAGGCCCGAGAACAAGCAGGGCAACCACAAACTTGTGGCATGTAAATAATGTTGTTGTGGCTTTCACCGTTACCGCCTCCGGAGAGGCAGATTGGAGGAAGGGCCCGCAGTGGAGCAGGCTGGGGCCCAGCCACCACCGGAACCGGTGGCGATCCTCTGGTGGGTTTCAGGGGTTCCCCATGGACGTGGGTCCCCTGAAAAGGACAGAACCCGCTCGGGCAGCTTGTGCAGGACTGGAGTCAAGGGGTGCTGCCTGTTTGCTTAGGGGCAGCATCAGGGCCAGGTTGCTTGGGTGGGAGAGAGTGGAAGCCGTAACCGTTGAAACGTTTAAGTAAGAGTACCTCCCGATGTGGGAAGATGTTATTTTAATTGTAATGTGTTACCGTTTTTCTATTTTTCAGTTTGTGAAAATAAAACCGGTGATGGACGGGCAGCCCGCGGACGGTCTGCATTTAACTAAGGGGGAATGTGGCGCCCTGGACAAGCCAGGGGCCACAGAGAACAACACCAACACACCCCACACTCCCGGTCAGGCACACCGAAGTCAGACATAAAACCCTCGTTGCCTACCTCCAGGGGCTGATGTCCACACCAGGGGGGTGGGCCAGGCGGTTGGCCCCTCCCACCGAGGAGTTCACAGTCCTGGAGGCGGGAAAAGCAGGCAGATCAGTTTGGAGAGGAGTTGAGGAGTGGAGAGAGTTCAGTTAGGGAAGTGAAAGTGGAAGGAGTAAAGTAGCAGTAGAGAAGCCTGAAGTTGGTCCGGGTGTGTGGCCCGGACGGATCAGCAAGGTTGGCAGACGGTGGTGACCGTCTGCAGGAGTGGCCTATCCGAGTCTACCGTAAGGACCATGGACGGGCGGTGGCCCGGCGGTACCGGACCAGTACACAAAGAGAAGTCAGCACCATCTGGCAGGGGCTTACGGACCCCGGCAAGGCTAGGAGTCGCCGTGAATTTGCCGAATTCGTTAGTGAAGGGAACCTCCTGGGTTTCCCAGCAGCCAAGTCCCGACAGAAGGCAACAGTCCAACCAAGAGAGGGAGACACCGCCAAGGCAACCATTTCCCAGGGCCAGAGCCTGCGGGCAAAAGGGGCTCCTCCAGCCCATATCCAAGCTGGGGAGCGGGTTACCGGTGGGAACCCATTGGAACCATCTACCGTACATAGGTGCAGGGAAAGGCAGTCACCATCAACCTGCCGGGAGAAACAACACCGCAGCCGTCTGTGGGACCCGTCCATCCAGCCGTGTGTTTTACCGAGAACTGTGTCCTCATCATTGGCTGAGTGAGTACCACCGTGCCGTGCGGCACAGCGCTGCCCCCGCGACCCTGCACCTCACCAGGCCCTGTAACCCGCCTGTCATCCATCCCTACCCCCATCACCGGGCCCCGGGACAACCAACTCCTACCCACGGAGGGGAGGACTAACAACAAAGCTGCTCCCTGTCACCTCTCCCGGGATCCCTGTCTAGAGCAGCGGTGGTGTCACCAATATCACCACAACCGTGGGTGGCGTCACGGACAATAATCAAATCCCCACCATCCAATCCCAACCCCTTTTCACTCACGGGCGAGGAACGCCGCTCGAGTCCCCGGGATCCGGCACACCGCTCGAGCCCCCGAGCAGCAGCAGGCCGCAGCAGCAGCGGCGGCCGGACCCGAGCAGTGGGAGAGCGCAGCGTCCCCTCCTCCGCCCGCGACACGCCCGTGAGTGAAAGGGGTTTGGTTTTTGGGATGGTTTATTGTCCGTGACACCACCCACGGTTGTGGTGATTGTATAGACACCACCGCTGCTCTGTGTGGGGATCCCGGGAGCGATGACAGGGAGCAGCAAAGTTGTTGGTTCTCCCCTCCGTGGGTAAGGGGTGATCGTCCCGGGGCCCAGTGATGAGTTGGGGGATGAGGAATGGCGGGGCCGGTGCAGGGCTTGGTGGGGTGCAGGGACACGGGGGCAGCGCTGTGCCTCACGGCACCGGGGTACTCACTCAGCCTGAGACGGTGACACAGTTCTCGGTTAAACACACGGCTGGAAAGACGGTTCCCACGGACGGCTGCTGTTGCTTTTCCCCGGTAGTTGACGGTGACGGTCCCTTTTCCTGCACCTAAGTCTATGTTGGAAGCGATGGGTTCCCACCGGTAACCCGCTCCCCGGCTTGGATATGGGCCGGAGGAGCCCCTCTTTGCCCGCAGGTGCTGGCCCTGAGAAACTGGTGCCTTGGCGGTGGCGGTGTCTCTCTCTAACGGTTGGACTGTTGCCTTCAATCGGGACTTGGTTGTTGGGAGACCCAGAGGTCCCCTTCACTGACGGATTTGGCAAATTCACGGTGACTCCTAGCCTTGTCGGGATCCGAAAGGCCCCTGCCAATGGTGCTGGATTCTCTTCGTATACCGCTCCGGTACCGCCGGGCCACCACCTGACCACGGTCCTTTCGGCAACCTCCAAGCAGCCTCTCCTGCAGATGGTCACCGCTGTCTGCTAACCTTGCTGTTCTCAGTCCGGGGCACACACCCGGACCAACTTCAGGCTTTCTCAACTGTCCCTTTCTCTTCCACCTTTTCTCCTCTCTCTTGCTCCTCTACCACCTCACTCTTCACTCTCCCTAAACTCAACTCTATCTAAACTCTTCTGCCTGGTTTTTCCGCCTCCAGGGCTGTGAACTCCTCGGTGTGTGGAGCCAACCGCCTGGCCCACCCCCTGGTGTGGACATCAGCCCCTGGAGGAAGGCAACAAGGATTTTTGTGTAGCTTTGGTGTACCTATCCGGGGTGTAGGGTGTGGTGGTGTCATGACCTGTGACCCCTGGCTTGCCCAGGGCGTCACATTCCCCCTTAGCAAAATGCAGACTGTCCGTGGGCTGCCCGTCCAACACCGGTTTTATTTTTCTGAAAAGATAAAAACATAAACACAAGCATAATAACTTCATCCCACAGCGGGAGGCACTTTTCTTAAACGTTACGTAACATTAAAACGGTTTGAAACGGTTGCTGCTGCCGCTCTCTCCCACCCAAGTAACTTGGCCCTGATGCTGCCTCTAAGAAACAGAGGCAGCACCCCTTGACCCCAGTCCTGAACCAAGTTACCCGAGCGGGATCTGTCCTTCCCCTCCAAAGGGTAGCCACCGGTTCCTGTGGTGGCTGGGCCCCAGCCTGCTCCACTGCGGGCCCTCCCTCCAACCTGCCTCTCCGGAGGCGGTAACGGTGCTGCAACGGAAACATTTTTATTTACAAGCCACTAACGTTTGTGGTTGCCCTGCAAGTTCTCGGGCCTGTTCATAGAGAGTTCCCTATGCAAAACATGGTGGATGGTCCCCACGGGGACAACAATGACGGCAACGGCCGGTTCCAATCACGGTTGACAATCAGCTGAGGCTTCGGTTGATTACTTTCATTTTATCTCAAAACTTTTCAAAACTTTCAAACTTTTAAACACACACAGCTTTGGTCCAAACGGGGACTGTGACAACGGTGCTCCGCTGCCATCACTCAGAGTCTTCAGCTAAGGCGGGTCCATTCACCTCCACCAGCATATCAAACATGCACTGACATGCCTGCTGTGACAGGGGTACCCGGTACCCATTTCCACCGGTACGCGGGGTATGGAAAACCACTGGGTCTCCTTCATAGCGGGAACGCTCACTTGCCTCTTCAAACTCAGCAGTGGACCCGGGGCTGAGGCCGGAGTCATCATCTCTTGTTCCTGCGTCAGGCGGGTTACCGCAGCTGCCGCAGCCTCCTGGCCTCCAGCATCCAGCACTTCAGACCCTTCTGCCGTAGCACAGAGCAGCAGATCAGGTGAGTTTACACTGAGGCGCCCCATAAGTAACGGCAAGGGTGACGCATAGGCCGAGACTAGGCCGGGCCCCGCAGCCGCAGCGGCCGGTCCTGGTAGGACATAGGGACGTGGGTCACCAGTCGACTCTGTTACATCTATTCCCTCTCCGTACATCGGGGCAGTTGTAATCAGCATCTCCACCTCGTTGGTCCACTGCTCCATCATCCGGAAGATCTGATCCTGCTGACGCTGGTGGAATTGAACCACCCGGGCCTTCATCCAGGCCATGGTCCCGGGCTCGGGGTCCGGCACAGTCACTACCGGGACTTCTGACACCATTCCGTTAAGGGGCCGCGGTCCTAGCGGTTCCCCTTGGTGTACTTCAGGGACGTCCTGGACGTCTGCAGCCGGTTGGTCCGCCGGGGCGGCTTGGCAGGGTATCGCTACCGGTTGGGCAGGTAGCGGGCCTAATGGCGGAGCAGCAGCAGCTAGCACGGGTAGCGGGGAGAGAGGCAGGGTGAGCGGGAGCCGGCCGGGCTCCTCAGCTCCAATGGCCGATCCCTCAGGAATACAGGGGCGTCCTGGCGTCCCTCCTTTATAGCCGCGGCTACATGTACTCAGTCGCCATTTCGTCCCCCTTAGCCTCTTTTTCCGGCCCCTCCTCTATCGGGGCGGGGTTTTGGCCTTCGCGCTTCTGCTACTCGAGAAGACGCTCGAGCGGGAACTCTTCGCGCCAAAGATGGCGGCTTCTGGAATTTTCCGGCCGGACACCTCCGGCGGTCACAAGGCACACCTCTACCCAACGGCAGAGCGGTAAGATCCTGTTCGTGACGCCAAGTTGTCGCGGGCAGAGGAGGGGACGCCGCGCTCTCCCACTGCTCGGGTCCGGCCGCCGCTGCTGCTGCGGCCTGCTGCTGCTCGGTGGCTCGAGCGATGGGCCGGATCCCGGGGACTCGAGCGGCGCTCCTCGCCCGTGAGTGAAAGGGGTTTGGTTTTTGGGATGGTTTATTGTCCGTGACGCCACCCACGGTTGTGGTGATTGTATAGACACCACCGCTGCTCTGTGTGGGGATCCCGGGAGCGATGACAGGGAGCAGCAAAGTTGTTGGTTCTCCCCTCCGTGGGTAAGGGGTGATCGTCCCGGGGCCCAGTGATGAGTTGGGGGATGAGGAATGGCGGGGCCGGTGCAGGGCTTGGTGGGGTGCAGGGACACGGGGGCAGCGCTGTGCCTCACGGCACCGGGGTACTCACTCAGCCTGAGACGGTGACACAGTTCTCGGTTAAACACACGGCTGGAAAGACGGTTCCCACGGACGGCTGCTGTTGCTTTTCCCCGGTAGTTGACGGTGACGGTCCCTTTTCCTGCACCTAAGTCTATGTTGGTAGTGATGGGTTCCCACCGGTAACCCGCTCCCCGGCTTGGATATGAGCCGGAGGAGACCCTCTTTTTCCCGCAGGCGCTGGCCCTGAGAAACTGGTGCCCTGGCGGTGGCGGTGTCTCTCTCTAATGGTTGGACTGTTGCCTTCAATCGGGACTTGGTTGTTGGGAGACCCAGAGGTCCCCTTCACTGACGGATTTGGCAAATTCACGGCGACTCCTAGCCTTGCTGGGATCCGAAAGGCCCCTGCCAATGGTGCTGGCTTCTCTTCGTATACCGCTCCGGTACCGCCGGGCCACCACCCGACCACGGTCCTTTCGGCAACCTCCAAGCAGCCTCTCCTGCAGACGGTCACCGCTGTCTGCTGACCTTGCTGTCTCAGTCCGGGGCACACACCCGGACCAACTTCAGGTTCTCAACTGTCCCTTTCTCTTCCACCTTTTCTCCTCTCTCTTGCTCCTCTACCACCTCACTCTTCACTCTCCCTAAACTCAACTCTATCTAAACTCTTCTGCCTGGTTTTCCCGCCTCCAGGGCTGTGAACTCCTCGGTGTGTGGAGCCAACCGCCTGGCCCACCCCCTGGTGTGGACATCAGCCCCTGGAGGAAGGCAACAAGGATTTTTGTGTAGCTTTGGTGTACTTATCCGGGGTGTAGGGTGTGGTGGTGTCATGACCTGTGACCCCTGGCTTGCCCAGGGCGTCACATAAGGATTGCTGCTGATGGGAAACACCTTTTAAGACCCTCAAAGGCGCCTATAGAACTCTGAGACCAGCCAGAGACGTCTTTCCCTTTCTTAATCATATCGGTCAGAAGTCTGGCAATGGCAGAACAATTCTTAATACATTTTGTGTAATAGTGAACCCTAAAGGGGGCTTTACACGCTGCGTCATCGTTAGCGATAGCACCCGCCCACGTCGCTGTTTCGTCATGGGGGTGATCACTGCTGTGGCGAACATTATCGCTATGGCAGCGTCACACGCACTTACCTGCTCTGCGACGTCTTTGTGACCGCCGAACAATCCCTCCTTCAAGGGGGCGGTTCATGCGGCATCATAGCGGTGTCACTAAGCGGCCGTCCAATAGCAGAGGAGGGGCGGAGATGAGTGGGCGGAACATCCCGCCCACCTCCTTCCTTCCGCATTGCCGGTGGAGGCAGGTAAGGAGATGTTCGTCGTTCCTGCGGTGTCACACACAGCGATGTATGCTGCCGCAGGAACGACGAACAAGCTGCAGCATGCCCCACCAACGATATTATGAAAAGGAGCAACGTGTCAACGATCAACGATTTTTGACGTTTTTCCGATCGTCTCTCCTAGCTTTCACACGCTGCCATGTCGCTAACGGCGCCGGATGTGCGTCACTAACGACGAGACCCCGACGATATATCATTAGCGATGTCGTTGTGTGTAAAGCACCCTTTAGAACCACTGTAGCGCCTTAAAGTTCTCAGGATGGTCCCAATTTAATACAGCCTGCACCTTAGAGGGATCCGTCCTGAACCCAGATGCGGAAATAGTGTAACCCAAAAGAGGTAACTCCTGAGCTGCGAAGACACACTTTTCAAGTTTAGCATAATGCGGGCTTTACACGAAACGATAGATTGTGCGATATGTCGTCGGGGTCACGGTTTTCGTGACGCACATCCGGCATAGCGCACGACATCGTCTCGTGTGACACCTCTGAGTGACGCAGTATCACTCACAAATCGTGAGTCGTGTACTCATCGTTAACTTTCATAATCTCGTTTATTTTCATGGCGGCGGTTGTTCATCGTTTCTGTGCCATCACACGTTGCTCCGTGTGACACCCCGGGAACGATGAACACAGCTTACCTGTGTCCCACGGCACCCGCCGGCTTAATGGAAGGAAGGAGGTGGGCGGGATGTTTACGTCCCGCTCGTCTCCGCCCCTCCGCTTCTATTGGCCGGCTGCCGTGTGACGTCGCTGTGACGCCAAATGTCCCTTCCCCTTCAGGAAGTGGATGTTCGCCGCCCACAGCAAGGTCGTCCAGAAGGTAAGTGCGTGTGAAGGGGGTTTCACGACTTTGTGCGACACGGGCAGCGATTTGCACATGACTCAAAAACGACGGGGGCGGATACGATCGATTGTGAAATCGCACAATCGGTCGTCCCGTGTAAAGCAGGCTTAAGGCTTGTTTGTCCTAAGTGCTTGTAACACTTGTGCGACTCTAGACTAATGTGCTCTTTGTGAGACTCTAGACTAATGTGCTCCTTGTGAGACTCTAGACTAATGTGCTCCTTGTGAGACTCTAGACTAATGTGCTCCTTGTGAGACTCTAGACTAATGTGCTCCTTGTGAGACTCTAGACTAATGTGCCCCTTGTGAGACTCTAGACTAATGTGCCCCTTGTGAGACTCTAGACTAATGTGCCCCTTGTGAGACTCTAGACTAATGTGCTCCTTGTGAGACTCTAGACTAATGTGCTCCTTGTGAGACTCTAGACTAGACTAATGTGCTCCTTGTGAGACTCTAGACTAATGTGCTCCTTGTGAGACTCTAGACTAATGTGCTCCTTGTGAGACTCTAGACTAATGTGCTCCTTGTGAGACTCTACGTCTTGTGAGTAAATACGGATGTCGTCCAGGTAAATGACAACAAATCTACCCAACAAGTGAGCAAACACATCATTAGTAAAGTGTTGGAATACAGCCAGCGCATTGGGTAGCCCAAAAGGCATTACCAGATTCTCATGGTGATCCTCCAATGTATTAAACGCAGTCTTCCCCTCCCAGACCCTGAGGAGGTTATAGACCCCCCTGAGATCGAGCTTAGAGAACCATTTAGTTATAGATGTCTGGAATAAGAGGCATGGGAAATGGATCATTAACCGTAATTTGGTTCAGCTCCCAAAAATCCAGACAACATCGTTTCTTTTTCCAAAAAAGAACCCAACCGCGATCGGAGAGGCTGAAGGCCTAATGTGGCCATTGGCCAGACTCTCAGTAATATACTCCTAGAGAGAAAGTCTCTCCGGACCGGACAAATTGTATAGTCTGCATTTCGGCAACCTGGCCCCTGGCTTTCACCTTATCGTGCAGTCCTCTGACAGTCCTTCTCCAAGAACTATTATGTCACCACCGGAGTCTGCTCCAGGACTTCTACTCCGATCGGCAGGCGACGCCGTGTTCCTGCCGTGGATGATGCTGGTGATGGGAGAGGAGTCGATGCCAGCGGCACCGGTGGGCGCAGGCTCCGATCATCCATTGGGCTGGGTTATCTTGGGATCTGCAGTACCGCTGGCTGACTGTAGGTGGTGTGTGTCTTCCAGCTGAAGTTGCCAGCGTTCAGCTACAGCCAATGGGAAGACACCACACCCTTCTTAGTTCCCCTCCTGTCACATGACCACTGCCAGAGATAGGTCTGATATTCTGGCTCTTGATCTGCCCTATTCTGTTTGGTTATTCCGGTGTGCTGACTTCTGCGTGTTTTCTGACTATCCTCCTGCTGCTGTTTATGTACCTCGCTGCCCGATCCAGATTTGACCTCTGATACGTTTTCTGATTACGTCATTGCCTGTCGATTCTGTCCCTGTTCCGCAATTCCTGGTTTGACCCTGCCTGACGACTACTCTCTCGGACTGCAGCCTTCCACAGCGAGTGATCTCCGGGGACCTGTGTAATGGTGTAATGGTGAGTGGCTTCCCTCTAGCCTCCCCTTTACAGCCCATCTGAGTCTGTTGATCCAGGCAGGCGTTACAAGAACACACCCTTGTACTCAGACAGCGACTCAGCAATATTTGGGGTAACCACAGAAACACAGGCCCTCAGACAGTGAGCCTTACAGTATGGACTCCACTGTACGATATCCTGAGTTTTCCAGTCAACTATGGAGTTGTGTAAGGTGAGTTAGGACAACCCCAGTACGACAGGTGCAGGTAGGTCCTTGAGCACCTGGCAGGTGACCCGCTCAATGTGGAGGACCCCAATGTGGAGTTGCAAATTGTGAATGCACTCTTTGAAGGACCCCTGGTACAGAGGAGATGAGTCAATGGCCACGATCCGTATAAGTTTGGGTAACTGTCCATCCTTCACCCAGAAGAGTGGGCAAAGTGTTCATCAATGATATTTGTCCCTGTACCACTATCAAAAAATACCTTAATTTCGACCATATTGCCGCCATTCTTTACCTTGGCAGGTAACAAACACTGCGTAGCCATCATGTAGGAGATGCATAGACCCAGGTAGGAATCCCCCAATCCCCCTGCGCCTAACAATTTTTCCGCCGGCCTCTCTAAGGCACGAGGGGACACACGTTAATGAAGTGCCCCTTTTTGCTCCCCCAGATAGACCTACTATCATGAGACCTCTGACAGAACCGGCAATCTCTACTGGTTACTAACGCCATTGCAGACTCCACAGAGGAGGGGTCTCGTACATGACCAAGGCCTCCTTCTCCCTCTCTGAAACGCCCAGATAAACTGGCTCTTAAGAGCAGGGTCGTTCCATTGGGTGACCATCACTGGATTTCGGCACAGTAGTCCTCCGCTGGATGATTCCCCTGTTTCAATGAACAGATCTTGGACTTGGCCAATGCCACCTTATTGGGATCTTCATAGATAAGAATGCGTGCAGAAAAAAAACCAGCCACCACAGGGGAATCAGGGGGCAACGAAAAAACCATGATTGTGGATCACCGCTTAGCAGGGAAACTACAATTCCAACCGGCTGGACCTCGTTCCCTGAAGAGAGAGGACACAGTCAGAAGTACAATTTACAGGCCTCCCAGAAGGAGACAAACCGACTTTGATCCCCATCAAACCACTTCAGAAGAGTCCTTTTGGGTTCTGGAGCACTGGCCCCCAATCCTGTCTACACCATAGATTGAGATGGGGCTTGCAGCTAAACTGCCCTGCTCAGCTCCGCTACCTGGACGGTTAAGGCCGGCATTCGTTTAGCGAGGCTGATGATATTATCCATTAGAATAATAGGTTGGACCGATAATAATGTCACGGGGTGTGAAATGACTGCACAGGGGCTCCTAGATTGGCCCTCAGACTAGAGACTGCACTGTCCCTTATCTCAGAGGTAGGCTCATTGGTAGCCAGGTCTGAGCCTCCAGCGTGACCCTGAGTCCTGTACTCTCCAGGTACAGCACTGAGCATGATGCTGCTCCAATTTGTTATTGTTTTCAGCACTGACGTCACGTTGACAGCGCTGCAGTCAATCACTGAGCTCAGCATCTTGTGCCAACAACTTGTATAAAGCTGCAGAGCTCACTGATTGGCTGCAGTGCTGTGCATAATAATGGTCATCAGGAGCAGCTGCAGAGGCTCAGCGTTGGACCCATACAGACACTTGATGCCCTATAGATATTAGGGCCATGTGGTCCTCTAGGCACCACAGACCCCAGCACTTGTCCCGGGCACTGATCAGGAGCAGGTACAGAGGCTCAGCGCTGGACCCGCTATTTACAGACACTTGATGCCCCCATATATATTTGGGCCATGTGGTCCTCTAGGCACTTGACCCCAGCAATGTTCAGGAGCAGGTGCAGAGGCTCAGTGCTGGACCCGCTATTTACAAACACTTGATGCCCCCATAGATATTTGGGCCATGTGGTCCTCTAGGCCCCGCAGACCCCAGCACTGAATGTGGGGTGACTCGGCTGAGGGTGGTCTGAGTTGCTGAAGCTCGTGGTCACCGTTTCACCTTTTCTTTCGGTCTCGTCCTCCCACTTCCATCGGTGGCGGTGGGTTATCGGGATGAGTAATGGCCGCCGCTCGTCTTATGCAGATGAACTCCATTAATCTCCGCTCTCGCCTGTAATTAGCGCTTTTATTCTCATTTATATGGCCACCAGACTCCTCGCTCTAATTTGCTGAGTGATCGGAAAAGATTTATCTATTTCCCAGTGTAATTTTTGGGTAATACTCTGCAATTATCACATAATTAATACAAATGAGTGAGTAATGTATTTCTGTGCGAGGCTTTACGTGACCGAAGGAGCATTCATCACGGAGTGCAGAATGTCGGAAGTCTCCAGATCCCTGCGGTCTGCGTGGTCCGGCCGCGGGGAGGGGGGCACCGGCACGTAGCGCACTGTCGGGGAGGAAAGGGTTATCAGACATTATTGTCACCCTGCAGTCACCGATCCCCCTTCTCTGTCGCTGCAGACGTCTGTGGAGCCAGAAATAATCCCTATGACTCCGGATCTTTTGGCCTTTTCTTCACTTTTTGCTTTTAGAAACTTCACGTTTTTCGCTTTCCTTGTCTTCTAAGTGGGCGGGCTCTGGCCGGTGATGTCAGAGCGTGGCTATCTGCTCTGAGCCAATCAGATGTCTCCACTGATCTGCTCCTCACTCATTATCACAGCTGGAAGTTCCAGAGAAAGAACCTGCAGCTGCATCCCCCCTTCTCCCTCCTCTCACAGGAGGTGATTATGATGCCACTGCAGCCTATGTCCTGGGGTATCACACTTTCTTTTGTCTGTGTCTACAGATTAGCATGCTGGGATATCGCACTTTCTATTGTCTGTATCTGTGGTGCCCTGAACAAGCCAGGACGTCACAGGTACTGCAACAACACACCCCACACCCCGGCTAGGCACATCTAGGTCAAACAGAAATCCTTGTTGCCTCCCTCCAGGGGCTGATGTCCACACCAGGGGGTGGAGCCAGGCGGTTGGCCCCACCCACCGAGGAGTTCACAGTCCTGGAGGTTGGAAAATGAAGAAGAGGAGAGAGAGGGACGAGTAGTTTGGAGTTTGAGGAGTGTAGTGGTAGCGAAGAAGACTGACGGTGTCCGGGTGTGTGGCCCGGGCACATACAGCAAGGTTGGCAGACGGTGGTGACCGTCTACAGGAGAGGCTGATTGAAGCGAACCGTAAGGACCGGGGACGGGCGGTGGCCCGCCGGTACCGGATCGGGGAGCGAAGAGAAGCCAGCACCATTCGGCAGGGCCTACGGACCCCGACCAGGCTACGAGTCGCCGTAAAACCGGTCAAATCCGTTAGCGAAGGGAACTTCCGGGGTTTCCCAGCAGTCAAGACCCGATTGAAGGCAACCGGTCACACCGTAAAGGGAAATACAGTCACCGCCAAGGCTACAGTTCCCAGGGCCCGAGCCTGCGGGCAAAAGGGGCTCCCTCAGCATCCATCCAAGCTGGGGAGCGGGTTACCAGTGGGAAGCCACCAGAATCGAGAACATAACACAGGTGCAGGGAAAGGCAGTCACCACCAACCTACCGGGAGAAGAACCACCGCAGCCATCTGTGGGACCCGTCCATCCAGCCGTTTGTTTTACGCGGAGACTTTGCATTCATCATTGACTAAGTGAGTACCACCGTGCCGTGCGGCACCGCGCTGCCCCCGCGACCCTGCACCTCACCAGGCCCTGTAACCCGCCTGCCATCCCTCCCTCACCGGGCCCCGGGACAACCAACCCCCCTACCCACGGAGGGGAGAAACAACATCCAAGATGCTCCCTGTCACCGCTCCCGGGATCCCCATCCAGAGCAGCGGTGGTGTCACAACCTCACCACAACCGTGGGTGGCATCACGGACAATAAATCCCCAAAACCATTCCCCTTTTCACTCACGGGCGAGGAGCGCCGCTCGAGTCCCCGGGATCCGGCCCACCGCTCGAGCCACCGAGCAGCAAGCGAAGCAGCAGCAGTGCCGGACCCGAGCGTGGTGAGCGCAGCGTCCCCTCCCCGCCCGCGACAACTTGGCATCACGAACAGGATCTTACCGCTCTGCCGTCTGGTAGAGGTGCGCCTTGTGACCGCCGGAGGTGTCCGGCTGAAAAGTTTGAGAAGCCGCCATCTTGGGCGCGAAAAGTCCCCGTTCGAGCGTCGCCTCGAGCAGTGGAGGCGCGAAAGCCGAAACCCCGCCCCTGTAGAGGAGGAGCCGGAAAAAGACTAAGGGGGACGCGGATGGAGAGATGGCGGCGTCCATTGGAGCACGGGAGTGCCTGCCACCGGGGCGTCTAAGCTCTGGGGGAACCGAGGAGGAGTAGCCTTTGAAGACTGCGGCCCGGGTGAGCTCCCCACCTGGACCGCTGCGTGGCTAGAGCGGGAGCAGGGCTGGTTCTGCTTGAAGGTGAGGGCGCAGAGCCTGCAGCAGCTGCTGGATTGGAAGGCGGAGATGCGCAGAATGGTTGCCGTAGTGGGGGCCCGTGAGCAAGGGGCCGCTGCAGCCGTGCCGCGTCGCGATCAGTCCACCCAAACTCCAGAACCAGCCCTGATTGCGTGGGAGCCGGGGGCCAGCACTGCAGCCGGAGGTCCAGAGAGAATGCTGCTGATGGAGGAGGGGGTCCCGAGTACGCTGCCCCCGCCACCGTTCCTAACGGCCGTCAGTGGTTCTGGGCCGAACTGCCTATGGAAGGAGAACCCAATGTACCGCCCGGTCCCCGAGTGGGCCGACCCCCTGAGGTGGTAACCGCCTCAAAGTCAGCGGGGCCCTGCTGCAAGTTGTCCCCGTTGGGACCACCAGTATAGTTAGAAGTTTGGATGATAAGATTGATCAACCGAAGTTTATCTGATTGGAACCGTGATTGAACCGGCCGTTGCCGGCAACTAGTCCCCGTAGGGACTTTCTGCAAACGTTGCGTAAGGAACTTCTTATGGACAAGCCCGAGAACTTGCAGGGCAACCACAAACTAGTGGAATGTAAATAATTGTTGGCTTAATCCGTTACCGCCTCCGGAGAGGCTGATTTGGGAGGATGGGCCTGGAGGAAAGGGATGGCCCAGGCCCGCCACTACCGTAACCGGTGGCGATCCTCCGGGGGTTTAGGGGTCCCCATGGACGCGGGTCCCCTGAAAGAGACAGTACCCACTCGGGCAGCTTGGTTCTGGACTGGGGTCAGGGGGTGCTGCCCACTTCTTAGGGGCAGCATCAGGGCCAGGTTGTTTGGGTGGGAGAAGAGCGGAAGCCGTACCGTTGTGAAATGTTGTGATTTTTACATTTTACATGTTTTTACCGTTTTCTATCTTTTGCAGTTAACAAAAATATAACCGGTGATGGACGGGCAGCCCGCGGACGGTCTGCATTTTACTAAGGGGGAATGTGGCGCCCTGGACAAGCCAGGACGTCACAGGTACTGCAACAACACACCCCACACCCCGGCTAGGCACATCTAGGTCAAACAGAAATCCTTGTTGCCTCCCTCCAGGGGCTGATGTCCACACCAGGAGGTGGAGCCAGGAGGTTGGCCCCACCCACCGAGGAGTTCACAGTCCTGGAGGTGGGAAAAGGAAGAAGAGGAGAGAGAGGGATGAGTAGTTTGGAGTTTGAGGAGTGAAGTGGTAGCGGAGGAGACTGACGGTGTCCGGGTGCGTGGCCCGGGCACATACAGCAAGGTTGGCAGACGGTGGTGACCGTCTGCAGGAGGGGCTGATTGACGTGAACCGTAAGGACCGGGAACGGGCGGTGGCCCGCCGATACCAGATCGGGGAGCGAAGAGAAGCCAGCACCATTCGGCAGGGCCTATGGACCCCGACCAGGCTAGGAGTCGCCGTAAAATCGGTCAAATCCGTTAGTGAAGGGAACTTCCGGGGTTTCCCAGCAGTCAAGACCCGATTGAAGGCAACAGCTCAAACCGTAAAGGGAAATACAGTCACCGCCAAGGCTACAGTTCCCAGGGCCAGAGCCTGCGGGCAAAAGGGGCTCCCTCAGCATCCATCCAAGCTGGTGAGCGGGTTACTGGTGGGAAGCCACCAGAACCGAGAACATAACACAGGTGCAGGGAAAGGCAGTCACCGCCAACCTACCGGGAGAAGAACCACCGTAGCCGTCTGTGGGACCCGTCCATCCAGCCGTTTGTTTTACCGGAGACTTTGTGTTCATCATTGGCTGAGTGAGTACCACCGTGCCGTGCGGCACCGCGCTGCCCCCGCGACCCTGCACCTCACCAGGCCCTGTAACCCGCCTGCCATCCCTCCCTCACCGGGCCCCGGGACAACCAACCCCCCTACCCACGGAGGGGAGAAACAACATCCAAGATGCTCCCTGTCACCGCTCCCGGGATCCCCATCCAGAGCAGCGGTGGTGTCACAACCTCACCACAACCGTGGGTGGCATCACGGACAATAAATCCCCAAAACCATTCCCCTTTTCACTCACGGGTGAGGAACGCCGCTCGAGTCCCCGGGATCCGGCCCACCACTCGAGCCACCGAGCAGCAGCAGCAGCCGGACCCGAGCAGTGGTGAGCGCAGCGTCCCCTCCCCGCCCGCGACATATCTTCAGATTAGTGTGCTGGGATATCACACTTTCTATTGTCTGTGTCTACAGATTAGCATGCTGGGGATATCACACTTTCTATTGTCTGTGTCTACAGATTAGCGTGCTGGGGATATCACACTTTCTATTGTCTGTGTCTACAGATTAGCATGCTGGGGATATCACACTTTCTATTGTTCATGTGACTCGCCCACCCCAGGGCTATGGGACACCCGGTGCCGGGCCGGACTAGTCCGGTGGTAGTCAGTGGTGGCTGGGCCCGGCTCCGTGGCCCTTGTGGGTGTCAGTAGAATAAGTGGCTTAAGTTAAAGTTTGTGTTCGTGACGCCACCTGTGGTATGCGGCTAATAAGCCGCCGCTGCTGTGTGAGGCCTCCGGGATGATATTATGGCAGCAATGGTAGTACTGCTCCCCACAGGTGGAGCAATGCCCGGGGCACAGTTGGTGCTTGTAAATGTCTATGCAGATGAAATAACTGAGGCAACTTCAGAGGTGCAGTTCAAGTTCTTTTACTCACAGTTCTTGTCAGGGCAGGCAGAACCCTTGGACTGCTGGGACCACTGTCAGGGACCTCCGTCTTCTGGGTGATTCAGAGTGTGAAATCCGGTACCCTCTCTCTCTTAGTGTCTCCTTCTCTGCTGTCTTCGCTAGCCTTGCCTTTGTTAGGATGGACCTGGCTTGGCCTCCATTACAGCCTCCAGGCTGGGGGGTCACCTGTCGGCTGATTACCCCTTTTCTGAAGGTCTGCTCTGGGTTCTGGCCCTGGGAGCTTACAACGTCCCTGGGCCTCGGTTTTTACTGTTTGGAGATTGTCTTTTCACTCCTCCAGTTTCTAGGGACCGTCCCCTGTCGCAGCTAATCACTCCACCGATGTCACTGTGGACCAGGCCACCGCAGCCTGCAGCTACTCGTAGCGCCTCTGGGCCCTCGGCTTCGGTACCCAACAAGGACAGCTCGTGGTACCTACAGGACTACCCGCGGCCCTGCGACCCTTTCTTTCCTTCTCTTCTTTCTCCTCCTTGCCTGCCTCAGCAGGCCTCCTCCTCCCTCCTTTCTCCCGTTCTTCTCCTCCAACTACATGCTGCTTCTCTCACTCCCTGAGGTAAACTGAAACTAACTTGACCTTCCTTTCTCTATCTGCTCTCTGGTGGCTCCTCCCACCTCCCCAGTTGCTAAGCTACCACCCTATGGGAGCAGGGATGGGTCTTACAGCCCCTCTCAGCATGCAGCATGGGAGGGTTGCCTGCCACTTTCCCTGGTCCTGTGTGTCCCTAGCAATGGGTGTAGTGTGGATTTACCAGGGGACCGGAGTTCACTCTCTTCCTCTCCCAGAATGGGGCATCACACCGCTGATGGGGTGCAATGACCTGTGGCGACGGAAGCCTCAGGGGCGCCACACATGTCTACAGATTAGCGTGCTGGGGATATCACACTTTCTATTGTCTGTGTCTACAGATTAGCGTGCTGGGGATATCACACTTTCTATTGTCTGTGTCTACAGATTAGCGTGCTGGGGTATCACACTTTCTATTGTCGGTGTCTACAGATTACCGTGGCGGGGATATCGCACCTTCTCCACACCTCGCTGCCTCTTTGCAGAGCGGCCATCCCAGCACTTCACAGCGGAGGGATCGGAGCAGGGTAACATTGAGGTCCACCACAGACAGCTGCTGCAATGGCAGACCCTGTTGTGCTCCTGTTCTGGGAACCGCTGCCTCCAGATGAGGGTCTTCAATTAAAATATTCACAGCGAGTGAAATAAAAGTATTGAACATGGCACCAATTTTCTAACAAAATATATTTGAAAAGCTGCTATTTCCTTGAAATTCTTATTAAATGTTGGTAACAATCCGTCCAATCCACACCGGCAAAGAAATCACCATCGATGTGCATACATTGTGTGTAATAATGAGAAATGACACAGAGGAATGTATGAAACAGATAAATAGAGAGGTGAAAAAGCCCTGACAATCCTGCTACTAAGTGAGAACTATGAGCTGGTGCAACTGATGGCCGAAAAAAAGGCGTCTCATGACCAAGGTGCAACACAAGAAACATCCCATGATGGGAAAAACCAGTGAGCTGCCTCAAATCCTTCACAACCTTATTGTTAAAAAACATATGGCTGGTATTTGCTACAGAAGAATTTCTAAACTACTGAAGGCTCCAAGGACTGTTGGGGCCAAAATCCGGAAGTGGAACGACCATAATTTCACCAAAAAAAATCGCCAATATGTAAATTAGCTCGCTCCCAGTAAGAAGGGGATCTGGCGGGTTCCACCTATATCATAATCTTCTGTCTTAATGAGCTGGTGTCCATAAGAAGAGACATTCCTCTCCAAAACCCAGACGTGAAGCTGAGTCTACCAGAGACGGTCTTCATTATGGCGTAGTTTTGAGGGGCAGGAGGACAGCCAAGGAGTAACTCTGCCTTGAATGGGAAATTTGGATACAGAGCTAGGGCATCAGCTGAATTTCGGCCTCGGGTGTAAGAAGCCCAGGTACAGATCTATTTTTTCATGATTTAGGCCTTTGTTTCTGGTGGGGTTAACTGCCATTGGAGTTTGGGGAGTAATTATACCAGCAAACCCAGTCACATGAAGGTTCCTTCAGTTTGGTAATGGGGTTAGAGTCAGGGCTTCATGGACACATCATGTCTGGCCCCATTCCCTCATACCCTGGACCCTATTTGTGGCCATTTGAGCCGTGGCCTAAAATCTAGTGGAGAGTGGTAGACTAGCTCAATCCTCAGTGGTGGTAGAAACTCAGTGGTGTTGTTGAAGGGTGGACACAGTTTCGTATGATTGAGGTGCGACCTCCATCAGTCAGAGAAGGAGCCATCGTAGTCTTGTGAGCCCGATCTTCTTCCATCCATGATGCTACAATTCCATTGATTTCAATCTGATCATCTCCCCGAGAAACCAACGAAGGACGATGTTCTCCTCAGGAATGTGATGTACCAGGACTTGTCCGTAAGTCCACGTCCACCATATCTCCACTAGGGATGGAGCGAGGTGATGGTGTCAGTGCTGGGGCTCCTGGAAATGTTCCTAAACTTTCATTTATCGGGGGAGGGGGCCTGATTCTCTCACATTTAATCCGTCTCTGTGTTTCTCGGCGTCTCTTCTCCCTCGTCTCTGACTCCCCCTTTTATCTCTCTTTGCAAACATCACTTTTCATTTCTCTTTTGTCTCTTCTTTACTTGATCTTTTTTGGAATTTCAGCAAATTTCTGGAGTTGTGGCCCAAGGCTGCGATGAAAACTTTCTTTCTTTTTTTTTTCCCTGACCATTTCTTCTTCTTTTTTTTTTTTTCCATAGAACAATAGGAAACAAGAGGCGTTCCGGTGGCGCACGTCTCGCAGATCAGGCGTTGTCATATTGAATTTGCAGCCCACGGGCTCCTGACGTGACACGGTCTATTTGAACGTTGCAGATTTAAAGGGATGTCACATTGTGTACTAACAAGCGCGCCGTGAGCACGGTAAACAGTCGTCTTAATTGCAGAGCGTCTCATTTGAGGCTCCTATTCTGAGCCGCGCTCTGATGTGAAGCCTATGGGGGTCTTTTTTTTTTTCACGGCTTCTCGAAGCCTAATTTGATAAAGTGGCTTTGCAGGAACCCCGTCTGGGCAAGCCATTAACCCTTTATTTCTTCTTAGTCTAAGCTGTGTCTAATTATAATTTTAATAATGGCTCCAGTCCGGGTCATTCTGTTTGGACTGGGCCTTTATACTGGGTCGCCCTCACATTGTGAGCAAACGATGACTCAAACACAATCACTTCCCAACCAAAATGATGGACCCTCGAGGGGCAGATTTATCAAAACCGTCTGTGTTGCTCATAGCAACCAATCACCGCTCAGCTTTCATCTTACCCGAGCTGTTTAAAAAAATGACAGCTACATTGTCATTGGTTGCTATGGGCGATAAAGCCCTTTTTTTTTTTCATAACTGGTGCCCAGGTTCTTATGAGCTGTATCCGGGCGCTGGTTGTAGTTTCCATCCATTGTGGGCTGTATGCGGGCGCTGGTTGTAGTTTCCGTCCATTGTGGGCTGTATCTGGGTGCTGGTTGTAGTTTCCGTCCATTGTGGGCTGTATCCGGGCGCTGGTTGTAGTTTCCGTCCATTGTGGGCTGTATCCGGGCGCTGGTTGTAGTTTCCGTCCATTGTGGGCTGTACCTGGGCGCTGCTTGCAGTTTCCATCCATTATGAGATGTATCCAGTTTCTGGTTGTAGTTTCCATCCATTGTGGGCTGTATCTGGGCTCTGGTTGTAGTTTCCATCCATTGTGGGCTGTACCCGGGCGCTGGTTGCAGTTTCCGTTCATTGTGGGCTGTATCTGGAAGCTGGTTTTAGTTTCTTTCCTTTGTAGGCTGTATGCGGGCGCTGGTTGTAGTTTCTATTCTTTGTGGGCTGTATCCGGGCGCTGGTTGTAGTGTGTATTCTTTGTGGGCTGTATCCGGGCTCTGGTTGTAGTGTCTATTCTTTGTGGGCTGTATCCGGGCGCTGGTTGCAGTTTCTATCCATTGTGGGCTGTATCCGGGTGCTGGTTGTAGTTTCTATCCATTGTGGGCTGTATCCGGGTGCTGGTTGTAGTTTCTATTCTTTGTGGGCTGTATCCGGGCGCTGGTTGTAGTTTCTATCCATTGTGGGCTGTATCCGGGTGCTGGTTGTAGTTTCTATTCTTTGTGGGCTGTATCCGGGCGTTGGTTGTAGTTTCTATTCTTTGTGGGCTGTATCCGGGCGCTGGTTGTAGTTTCTATTCTTTGTGGGCTGTATGCGGCCGCTGGTTGTAGTTTCTATTCTTTGTGGGCTGTATCCGGGCGCTGGTTGTAGTTTCCATCCATTGTGGGCTGTATCCGGGCGCTGGTTGTAGTTTCCATCCATTGTGGGCTGTATGCGGGCGCTGGTTGTAGTTTCTATTCTTTGTGGGCTGTATCCGGGTGCTGGTTGTAGTTTCTATTCTTTGTGGGCTGTATCCGGGCGCTGGTTGTAGTTTCTATTCTTTGTGGGCTGTATCCGGGCGCTGGTTGTAGTTTCTATTCTTTGTGGGCTGTATCCGGGCGCTGGTTGTAGTTTCTATCCATTGTGGGTTGTATCCGGGCGCTGGTTGTAGTTTCTATTCTTTGTGGGCTGTATCCGGGCGCTGGTTGTAGTTTCTATTCTTTGTGGGCTGTATCCGGGCGCTGGTTGTAGTTTCCATCCATTGTGGGTTGTATCCGGGCGCTGGTTGTAGTTTCTATTCTTTGTGGGCTGTATCCGGGTGCTGGTTGTAGTTTCTATTCTTTGTGGGCTGTATCCGGGCGCTGGTTGTAGTTTCCATCCATTGTGGGCTGTATCCGGGCGCTGGTTGTAGTTTCTATTCTTTGTGGGCTGTATCCGGGCGCTGGTTGTAGTTTCTCTTCTTTGTGGGCTGTATCCGGGCGCTGGTTGTAGTTTCTATTCTTTGTGGGCTGTATCCGGGCGCTGGTTGTAGTTTCTATTCTTTGTGGGCTGTATCCGGGCGCTGGTTGTAGTGTCTATTCTTTGTGGGCTGTATCCGGGCGCTGGTTGTAGTGTCTATTCTTTGTGGGCTGTATCCGGGCGCTGGTTGTAGTTTCTATTCTTTGTGGGCTGTATCCGGGCTCTGGTTGTAGTTTCTATTCTTTGTGGGCTGTATCCGGGCGCTGGATATAGTTTCTATTCTTTGTGGGCTGTATCCGGGCGCTGGTTGTAGTGTGTATTCTTTGTGGGCTGTATCCGGGCGCTGGTTGTAGTTTCTATTCTTTGTGGGCTGTATCTGGGCGCTGGTTGTAGTGTCTATTCTTTGTGGGCTGTATCCGGGCGCTGGTTGTAGTTTCTATTCTTTGTGGGCTGTATCTGGGCGCTGGTTGTAGTGTGTATTCTTTGTGGGCTGTATCCGGGCGCTGGTTGTAGTTTCTATTCTTTGTGGGCTGTATCCGGGCTCTGGTTGTAGTTTCTATTCTTTGTGGGCTGTATCCGGGCGCTGGATATAGTTTCTATTCTTTGTGGGCTGTATCCGGGCGCTGGTTGTAGTGTGTATTCTTTGTGGGCTGTATCCGGGCGCTGGTTGTAGTTTCTATTCTTTGTGGGCTGTATCTGGGCGCTGGTTGTAGTGTCTATTCTTTGTGGGCTGTATCCGGGCGCTGGTTGTAGTTTCTATTCTTTGTGGGCTGTATCCGGGCACTGGTTGTAGTTTCTATTCTTTGTGGGCTGTGTCTGGGCGCTGGTTGTAGTGTCTATTCTTTGTGGGCTGTATCCGGGCGCTGGTTGTAGTTTCTATTCTTTGTGGGCTGTATCCGGGCGCTGGTTGTAGTTTCTATTCTTTGTGGGCTGTATCCGGGCTCTGGTTGTAGTTTCTATTCTTTGTGGGCTGTATCCGGGCGCTGGATATAGTTTCTATTCTTTGTGGGCTGTATCCGGGCGCTGGATATAGTTTCTATTCTTTGTGGGCTGTATCCGGGCGCTGGTTGTAGTGTGTATTCTTTGTGGGCTGTATCCGGGCGCTGGTTGTAGTTTCTATTCTTTGTGGGCTGTATCTGGGCGCTGGTTGTAGTGTCTATTCTTTGTGGGCTGTATCTGGGCGCTGGTTGTAGTGTCTATTCTTTGTGGGCTGTATCCGGGCGCTGGTTGTAGTTTCTATTCTTTGTGGGCTATATCCGGGCTCTTGTTGTAGCTTTGGCTGCTCCAATTCCAAATTGCTGGTCCATTGGTAGAGATTAAATGGGCCTTATTCATATAACTAAGCAACCAATCACAGCACAGCTTTCATTTTTAAAACAGTTCTGGTGAAATGAAAGCAGAGTGGTGATTGGTTGCTATGGGTAACATGGTAAATTTGAGGCTCCTAGGCCTCAGTGCGATCATTTTACTAGGCCCTATGGGTCATTTATAACACCCGGCGTCTGGGTGAATCCGTCGTGGGGTCAGCGGCGTAAGATCGAAGGGACCAAACAAAAGCTCATGTGGCAGGACAGGCGAGGGTCCGTCCACCATTGTGCTGGGATTATGTGCACAGGAATCAGAGGAGCCAACATCCAATTCTATGTGAAATTTGTAGCAAATTCAGTTCATCCCCATTATTTAACGTGAAGAAACAGCGCCACTCCTGACCACAGCTCGTGTCTGGTATTACAGCGCAACTCCTGACCACAGGTCGTGTCTGGTATTACAGCGCCACTCCTGACCACAGGTCGTGTCTGGTATTACAGCGCAACTCCTGACCACAGGTCGTGTCTGGTATTACAGCGCCACTCCTGACCACAGGTCGTGTCTGGTATTACAGCGCCACTCCTGACCACAGGTCGTGTCTGGTATTACAGCCCCACTCCTGACCACAGCTCGTGTCTGGTATTACAGCGCAACTCCTGACCACAGGTCGTGTCTGGTATTACAGCGCCACTCCTGACCACAGGTCGTGTCTGGTATTACAGCGCAACTCCTGACCACAGGTCGTGTCTGGTATTACAGCGCAACTCCTGACCAC
This sequence comes from Anomaloglossus baeobatrachus, assembly GCF_048569485.1. Taxonomy (NCBI): domain Eukaryota; kingdom Metazoa; phylum Chordata; class Amphibia; order Anura; family Aromobatidae; genus Anomaloglossus; species Anomaloglossus baeobatrachus. The sequence continues at coordinate 4,543,677 of NC_134358.1, read as the reverse complement.
AGGTCGTGTCTGGTATTACAGCCCCACTCCTGACCACAGCTCGTGTCTGGTATTACAGCGCAACTCCTGACCACAGGTCGTGTCTGGTATTACAGCGCCACTCCTGACCACAGCTCGTGTCTGGTATTACAGCGCAACTCCTGACCACAGGTCGTGTCTGGTATTACAGCGCCACTCCTGACCACAGGTCGTGTCTGGTATTACAGCGCAACTCCTGACCACAGGTCGTGTCTGGTATTACAGCGCAACTCCTGACCACAGGTCGTCTCTGGTATTACAGCGCAACTCCTGACCACAGGTCGTCTCTGGTATTACAGCGCAACTCCTGACCACAGGTCGTGTCTGGTATTACAGCGCCATTCCTGACCACAGCTAGTGTCTGGTATTACAGCGCCACTCCTGACCACAGCTAGTGTCTGGTATTACAGTGCCACTCCTGACCACAGCTCGTGTCTGGTATTACAGCGCCACTCCTGACCACAGGTCGTCTCTGGTATTACAGCGCCACTCCTGACCACAGGTCGTGTCTGGTATTACAGCGCCACTCCTGACCACAGGTCGTGTCTGGTATTACAGCCCCACTCCTGACCACAGGTCGTGTCTGGTATTACAGCCCCACTCCTGACCACAGGTCGTGTCTGGTATTACAGCGCCACTCCTGACCACAGGTCGTGTCTGGTATTACAGCGCCTTTCCTGACCACAGGTCGTGTCTGGTATTACAGCCCCACTCCTGACCACAGGTCGTGTCTGGTATTACAGCGCCTTTCCTGACCACAGGTCGTGTCTGGTATTACAGCCCCACTCCTGACCACAGGTCGTGTCTGGTATTACAGCGCCACTCCTGACCACAGCTCGTGTATGTTATTACAGCGCCACTCCTGACCACAGCTTGTGTCTGTTATTACAGCGCAACTCCTGACCACAGGTCGTGTCTTGTATTACAGCGCAACTCCTGACCACAGGTCGTGTCTGGTATTACAGCGCCTTTCCTGACCACAGGTAGTGTCTGGTATTACAGCACCACTCCTGACCACAGGTCGTGTCTGGTATTACAGCGCCACTCCTGACCACAGCTCGTGTATGTTATTACAGCGCCACTCCTGACCACAGCTCGTGTCTGGTATTACAGCGCCACTCCTGACCATAGGTTGTGTCTGGTATTACAGCGCCACTCCTGACCACAGCTCGTGTCTTGTATTACAGTGCCACTCCTGACCACAGCTCGTGTCTGGTATTACAGTGCCACTCCTGACCACAGCTCGTGTCTGGTATTACAGCGCCACTCCTGACCACAGCTCGTGTCTGGTATTACAGCGTCACTCCTGACCACAGGTCGTGTCTGGTATTACAGCGCCACTCCTGACCACAGCTCGTGTCTGGTATTACAGCGCCACTCCTGACCACAGCTCGTGTCTGGTATTACAGCGCCACTCCTGACCACAGCTCGTGTCTGGTATTACAGCGCCACTCCTGACCACAGCTCGTGTCTGGTATTACAGCGCCACTCCTGACCACAGGTCGTGTCTGGTATTACAGCGCCACTCCTGACCACAGGTCGTGTCTGGTATTACAGCGCCACTTCTGACCACAGCTCGTGTCTGGTATTACAGCGCCACTCCTGACCACAGCTCGTGTATGTTATTACAGCTCCACTCCTGACCACAGTTCGTGTCTGGTATTACAGCGCCACTCCTAACCACAGGTCGTGTCTGGTATTACAGCACCACTCCTGACCACAGGTCGTGTCTGGTATTACAGCGCCACTACTGACCACAGGTCGTGTCTGGTATTACAGCGCCACTCCTGACCACAGCTCGTGTCTGTTATTACAGCGCCACTCCTGATCACAGCTCGTGTCTGGTATTACAGCGCCACTCCTGACCACAGCTCGTGTCTTGTATTACAGCGCCACTCCTGACCACAGCTCGTGTCTGGTATTACAGCGCCACTCCTGACCACAGCTCGTGTCTGGTATTACAGCGCCACTCCTGACCACAGCTCGTGTCTGGTATTACAGCGCCACTCCTGACCATAGGTCATGTCTGGTATTACAGCGCCAATCCTGACCACAGCTCGTGTCTGTTATTACAGCGCCACTCCTGACCACAGCTCGTGTCTGGTATTACAGCGCCACTAGTACTTCACATTTCTCGTGTCTTTTTCAATCTTTCTCCTCTTGATAGGGAAGATGATGAATGTGCTGGAAGGAAATCTCTGTGATAGCGGCGGCCGTGCTGCGGCTCCAGGTGAGAAGACACCACAGATGATGGCGGCCGTGCAGTGGCTCCAGGTGAGAAGTCACCACAGATGATGGCGGCGGTCGTGCTACGGCTCCAGGTGAGAAGTCACCACAGATGATGGCGGTCGTGCAGTGGCTCCAGGTGAGAAGTCACCACAGATGATGGCGGTCGTGCTACGGCTCCAGGTGAGAAGTCACCACAGATGATGGCGGTCGTGCTACGGCTCCAGGTGAGAAGTCACCACAGATGATGGCGGCCGTGCTGCGGCTCCAGGTGAGAAGTCACCACAGATGATGGCGGCCGTGCTGCGGCTCCAGGTGAGAAGACACCACAGATGATGACGGTCGTGCAGTGGCTCCAGGTGAGAAGTCACCACAGATTATGGCGGTTGTGCTGCGGCTCCAGGTGAGAAGTCACCACAGATGATGGCGGTCGTGCTGCGGCTCCAGGTGAGAAGTCACCACAGATGATGACGGTCGTGCAGTGGCTCCAGGTGAGAAGTCACCACTGATGATGGCAGTCGTGCAGTGGCTCCAGGTGAGAAGTCACCACAGATGATGGCGGCCGTGCTGCGACTCCAGGTGAGAAGTCACCACAGATGATGACGGTCGTGCAGTGGCTCCAGGTGAGAAGTCACCACAGATGATGGCGGTTGTGCTGCGGCTCCAGGTGAGAAGTCACCACAGATGATGGCGGTCGTGCTGCGGCTCCAGGTGAGAAGTCACCACAGATGATGACGGTCGTGCAGTGGCTCCAGGTGAGAAGTCACCACTGATGATGGCAGTCGTGCAGTGGCTCCAGGTGAGAAGTCACCACAGATGATGGCGGCCGTGCTGCGACTACAGGTGAGAAGTCACCACAGATGATGACGGTCGTGCAGTGGCTCCAGGTGAGAAGTCACCACAGATGATGGCGGTTGTGCTGCGGCTCCAGGTGAGAAGTCACCACAGATGATGGCGGTCGTGCTGCGGCTCCAGGTGAGAAGACACCACAGATGATGGCGGCCGTGCTGTGGCTCCAGGTGAGAAGTCACCACAGATGATGGCGGTCGTGCTGCGGCTCCAGGTGAGAAGTCACCACAGATGATGGCGACGGCCGTGCTGTCACTCCAGGTGAGAGGTCACCACAGATGATGGCGGCCGTGCAGTGGCTACAGGTGAGAAGTCACCACAGATGATGGCAGCGGCCGTGCTGTCACTCCAGGTGAGAAGTCACCACAGATGATGGCGGCCGTGCTTTGGCTCCAGGTGAGAAGTCACCACAGATGATGGCGGCCGTGCAGTGGCTCCAGGTGAGAAGTCACCACAGATGATGGCGGCCGTGCTGTGGCTCCAGGTGAGAAGTCACCACAGATGATGGCGGCCGTGCTTTGGCTCCAGGTGAGAAGTCACCACAGATGATGGCGGCCGTGCAGTGGCTCCAGGTGAGAAGTCACCACAGATGATGGCGGCCGTGCTGCGGCTCCAGGTGAGAAGTCACCACAGATGATGGCGGCCGTGCTGCGGCTCCAGGTGAGAAGTCACCACAGATGATGGCGGTTGTGCTGCGGCTCCAGGTGAGAAGACACCACAGATGATGGCGGCCGTGCTGTGGCTCCAGGTGAGAAGTCACCACAGATGATGGCGGCCGTGCAGTGGCTCCAGGTGAGAAGTCACCACAGATGATGGCGGCGGCCGTGCTGTCACTCCAGGTGAGAAGTCACCACAGATGATGGCAGCGGCCGTGCTGTGGCTCCAGGTGAGAAGTCACCACAGATGATGGCAGCGGCCGTGCTGTGGCTCCAGGTGAGAAGTCACCACAGATGATGGTGGCAGCCGTGCAGTGGCTCCAGGTGAGAAGTCACCACAGATGATGGCAGCGGCCGTGCTGTGGCTCCAGGTGAGAAGTCACCACAGATGATGGTGGCAGCCGTGCTGTGGCTCCAGGTGAGAAGTCACCACAGATGATGGTGGCGGCCGTGCAGTGGCTCCAGGTGAGAAGTCACCACAGATGATGGCGGCAGCCGTGCTGCGGCTCCAGGTGAGAAGTCACCACAGATGATGGTGGCAGCCGTGCAGTGGCTCCAGGTGAGAAGTCACCACAGATGATGGCGGCCGTGCAGTGGCTCCAGGTGAGAAGTCACCACAGATGATGGCGGCCGTGCAGTGGCTCCAGGTGAGAAGTCACCACAGATGATGGCGGCAGCCGTGCTGCGGCTCCAGGTGAGAGGTGTCTCCAGACTTTCCTCATTCACCTCCAGACGCCGTCATGCCGGGAAGACGAGCGCCTTCTTCTGGGTTGTAGGATCCTGTTTGTATTAATTGAGTCTTTAGGCGTTAGCGGGGATGAGGCAGCGAGCGCAGGGTCTCACTGCTCCCATTCACAGGTACGAGGCACAGGGAGACAGCGATGCTGATGCTCACGGGTTCAGGAGAAGGAGTACAGCGTTAGCTATTACCCGCCTTGATAAGAGGCAGTGATGTGTAATAATTGGCCACAATATTGAGAAATCGTCAGGAAAGCGTTACCTCGGGGTCACATAAAGTGTGTGCTGCCTGGAAGATTACACACATACCCAAAAAAGAAAAACTATAAGCACCTTGTAAAGAAAGGGCCCTCATGATAGGAAGGGACCCTGCTATCAGCGATTGTGTGGTTATATGCTGTGTGAAATGTAGGTACAGATAGTACTACCTCCCTGTCTCCCCTTATAAATGATGTAGGTACAGATAGTACTGCCTCCCTGTCTCCCCCTATAAATGATGTAGGTACAGATAGTACTGCCTCCCTGTCTCCCCCTATAAATGATGTAGGTACAGATAGTACTGCCTCCTTGTATCTTCTTATAAATGATGTAGGTACAGATAAGTACTGCCTCCTTGTATCTCCTTATAATTAATGTAGGTACAGATAGTACTGCTTCATTGTCTCTCCTTATAAATTATGTACAGTAAGTACAGATACTACTGCCTCTCTGTCTCTCCTTATGATTGATGTAAGTACATATAGCACTGCCTCATTGTCTTTACTTCTAAATGATGTAGGTATAAATAGTACTGCCTCCCTGTCTCCCCCTATAAATGATTTAGGTATAAATAGTACTGCTTACCTGTCTCCTCCTATACATGATGTAGGTACATACAGTACTGCCTCCCTGTCTCCTCCTATAAATGATTTAGGTACAGATAGTACTGCCTCCCTGTTTCTCCCCTTCAATGAATGATGGGAGTCGGCACCCCAGTGAGAGACACTTGCAATATCTTAATGATTCTGGTGGTAAAATCAATGTGTACGGATGATGTGTGTCAAAAAAAACCCAAAAAACAGCCCATGCCCCTCGAACTGCCCAATAATTGGCTTCCATTATACTCGATACTCGAGTTGAGCTCCTCAGAGCGTCCAACCTGCTCGACTCGAGTAAAGAGCGCTCCAGCATCTTAGTGCTCGCTTATCATTACTTAGACTGCTGAAAACCCAACAAACCCAAAACTGATCATCCCATGTAATGAAAAACCACACTCAGGTGTATAAAACAGAAACCTCTTCATTTGGAGATATAATAACCAAATCTCATGTTTTATTGGATGGTCATCGGCCAAAGCCCAAAATATTAAAGGGAACCTGTCAGGTCAGATATGCACCCAGGGCCACGAGCAGTTCTGTGCAAATATCTACAATCCCTGAAATAAACCACAGAAAACCAGTGCAAAGTGTTATCCCGCGGCTGGACTCCCAGTGCAGGTAGCTTTCATACAAAAAGAACTGTGAAAGATACATAAGAAAGACTAAGGAAGGGAGAGAGGGTGGGACAGCAGTGTCCAGATCCCACGAAATGAGGAGAGACCGGAAGAAGCAAGGGAATAGGTTTATAAAGGGGTGAAGCAGGAGGAGGAGAAACAGGAAGAGGCAGGGAATAGGTTTATAAAGGGGTGAAGCAGGAGGAGGAGAAACAGGAAGAGGCAGGGAATAGGTTTATAAAGGGGTGAAGCAGGAGGAGGAGGAGAGACAGGAAGAGGCAGGGAATAGGTTTATAAAGGGGTGAAGCAGGAGAAGGAGAAACAGGAAGAGGCAGGGAATAGGTTTAAAAAGGGATGAAGACGGAGGAGGAGAAACAGGAAGAGGCAGGGAATAGGTTTATAAAGGGATGAAGCAGGAGGAGGAGAGACAGGAAGAAACAGGGAATAGGTTTATAAAGGGGGGAAGCAGGAGGAGGAGAAACAGGAAGAGGCAGGGAATAGGTTTATAAAGGGGTGAAGCAGGAGGAGGAGAGACAGGAAGAAGCAGGGAATAGGTTTATAAAGGGGTGAAGCAGGAGGAGGAGAGACAGGAAGAGGCAGGGAATAGGTTTATAAAGGGGGGAAGCAGGAGGAGGAGAAACAGGAAGAGGCAGGGAATAGGTTTATAAAGGGGTGAAGCAGGAGGAGGAGGAGAGACAGGAAGAAGCAGGGAATAGGTTTATAAAGGGGGGAAGCAGGAGGAGGAGAAACAGGAAGAGGCAGGGAATAGGTTTAAAAAGGGATGAAGACGGAGGAGGAGAAACAGGAAGAGGCAGGGAATAGGTTTATAAAGGGATGAAGCAGGAGGAGGAGAGACAGGAAGAAACAGGGAATAGGTTTATAAAGGGGGGAAGCAGGAGGAGGAGAAACAGGAAGAGGCAGGGAATAGGTTTATAAAGGGGTGAAGCAGGAGGAGGAGAGACAGGAAGAAGCAGGGAATAGGTTTATAAAGGGGTGAAGCAGGAGGAGGAGAGACAGGAAGAGGCAGGGAATAGGTTTATAAAGGGGGGAAGCAGGAGGAGGAGAAACAGGAAGAGGCAGGGAATAGGTTTATAAAGGGGTGAAGCAGGAGGAGGAGGAGAGACAGGAAGAAGCAGGGAATAGGTTTATAAAGGGGGGAAGCAGGAGGAGGAGAAACAGGAAGAGGCAGGGAATAGGTTTATAAAGGGGTGAAGCAGGAGGAGGAGAGACAGGAAGAAACAGGGAATAGGTTTATAAAGGGGTGAAGCAGGAGGAGAGACAGGAAGAAACAGGGAATAGGTTTATAAAGGGGTGAAGCAGGAGGAGGAGAGACAGGAAGAGGCAGGGAATAGGTTTATAAAGGGGTGACGCAGGAGGAGGAGAGACAGGAAGAAACAGGGAATAGGTTTATAAAGGGGTGAAGCAGGAGGAGGAGAGACAGGAAGAAGCAGGGAATAGGTTTATAAAGGGGTGAAGCAGGAGGAGGAGAGACAGGAAGAGGCAGGGAATAGGTTTATAAAGGGGTGAAGCAGGAGGAGGAGAAACAGGAAGAGGCAGGGAATAGGTTTATAAAGGGGTGAAGCAGGAGGAGGAGAAACAGGAAGAGGCAGGGAATAGGTTTATAAAGGGGTGAAGCAGGAGGAGGAGGAGAGACAGGAAGAGGCAGGGAATAGGTTTATAAAGGGGTGAAGCAGGAGGAGGAGAGACAGGAAGAGGCAGGGAATAGGTTTATAAAGGGGTGAAGCAGGAGGAGGAGAAACAGGAAGAGGCAGGGAATAGGTTTATAAAGGGGGGAAGCAGGAGGAGGAGAAACAGGAAGAGGCAGGGAATAGGTTTATAAAGGGGTGAAGCAGGAGGAGGAGGAGAGACAGGAAGAAGCAGGGAATAGGTTTATAAAGGGGGGAAGCAGGAGGAGGAGAAACAGGAAGAGGCAGGGAATAGGTTTATAAAGGGGTGAAGCAGGAGAAGGAGAGACAGGAAGAGGCAGGGAATAGGTTTATAAAGGGGTGAAGCAGGAGGAGGAGAAACAGGAAGAGGCAGGGAATAGGTTTATAAAGGGGTGAAGCAGGAGGAGGAGGAGAAACAGGAAAAAGCAGGGAATAGGTTTATAAAGGGGTGAAGCAGGAGGAGGAGAGACAGGAAGAGGCAGGGAATAGGTTTATAAAGGGTGAAGCAGGAGGACGAGAAACAGGAAGAGGCAGGGAATAGGTTTATAAAGGGGTGAAGCAGGAGGAGGAGAGACAGGAAGAGGCAGGGAATAGGTTTATAAAGGGTGAAGCAGGAGGAGGAGAGACAGGAAGAGGCAGGGAATAGGTTTATAAAGGGGTGAAGCAGGAGGAGGAGAAACAGGAAGAAGCAGGGAATAGGTTTATAAAGGGATGAAGCAGGAGGAGGAGAGACAGGAAGAAGCAGGGAATAGGTTTTATAAAGGGGTGAAGCAGGAGGAGGAGAGACAGGAAGAAGCAGGGAATAGGTTTATAAAGGGGTGAAGCAGGAGGAGGAGAAACAGGAAGAGGCAGGGAATAGGTTTATAAAGGAGTGAAGCAGGAGGAGGAGGAGAAACAGGAAGAAACAGGGAATAGGTTTATAAAGGAGTGAAGCAGGAGGAGGAGAAACAGGAAGAGGCAGGGAATAGGTTTATAAAGGGTGAAGCAGGAGGAGGAAGAGAGACAGGAAGAAACAGGGAATAGGTTTATAAAGGGGTGAAGCAGGAGGAGGAGAGACAGGAATAGGCAGGGAATAGGTTTATAAAGGGGTGAAGCAGGAGGAGGAGGAGAAACAGGAAGAAGCAGGGAATAGGTTTATAAAGGGGTGAAGCAGGAGGAGGAGAAACAGGAAGAGGCAGGGAATAGGTTTATAAAGGGATGAAGCAGGAGGACGAGAAACAGGAAGAGGCAGGGAATAGGTTTATAAAGGGGTGAAGCAGGAGGAGGAGGAGAAACAGGAAGAAGCAGGGAATAGGTTTATAAAGGGGTGAAGCAGGAGGAGGAGGAGAAACAGGAAGAAGCAGGGAATAGGTTTATAAAGGGGTGAAGCAGGAGGAGGAGAAACAGGAAGAGGCAGGGAATAGGTTTATAAAGGGGTGAAGCAGGAGGAGGAGGAGAAACAGGAAGAAACAGGGAATAGGTTTATAAAGGGGTGAAGCAAGAGGAGGAGGAGAAACAGGAAGAAGCAGGGAATAGGTTTATAAAGGGGTGAAGCAGGAGGAGGAGGAGAAACAGGAAGAGGCAGGGAATAGGTTTATAAAGGGGTGAAGCAGGAGGAGGAGAAACAGGAAGAGGCAGGGAATAGGTTTATAAAGGGGTGAAGCAGGAGGAGAAGAAACAGGAAGAGGCAGGGAACAAGCTTATAAAGGGTGGAAGCAGGAGGAGGAGAAACAGGAAGAGGCAGGGAATAGGTTTATAAAGGGGTGAAGCAGGAGAAGGAGAAACAGGAAGAGGCAGGGAATAGGTTTATAAAGGGGTGAAGCAGGAGGAGGAGAAACAGGAAGAAGCAGGGAATAGGTTTATAAAGGGGTGAAGCAGGAGGAGGAGAGACAGGAAGAGGCAGGGAATAGGTTTATAAAGGGGTGAAGCAGGAGGAGGAGAGACAGGAAGAGGCAGGGAATAGGTTTATAAAGGGGTGAAGCAGGAGGAGGAGAAACAGGAAGAGGCAGGGAATAGGTTTATAAAGGGGTGAAGCAGGAGGGGGAGGAAATACAGGAAGAAGCAGGGAATATGCTTATAAAGGGTGGAAGGAGGAGGAGGAGAGCAAAATCATTGGCTGCAACAAAACAGGGAGGAGGAAAAATTAGATGGGATGACCAGAATAACCTTTTACAGTGGGGCACAGCAGTCAGGGTTCACTCAGTCAAATACTGGGGTGCCCTACAGGACAGAAGGTGTGTTTATAATTTTATTAGCCTTCTCACTGAATATGACCCAAAATCTGCTATGAATTATTATTTATTATTATAGCGCCATGTATTCCATTGTGCTTTACATGTGAAAAGGGGTTCACATTATAGGGACAGTACATTATAGGACAGTGAGGGTACAGTAGGTGAGGGTAGAGCTTGTTGTGCAGCAGTATAGTGGGATGAGGGGGATTGGTGAGGGTTCAGTAGGTGAGGGTGGAGGTACAGTAGGTGAGGGTAGAGCTGGTCGTGCACCAGTATAGTGGGGTGAGGGGGATTGGTGAGGGTTCAGTAGGTGAGGGTGGAGGTACAGTAGGTGAGGGTAGAGCTGGTCGTGCAGCATTATAGTGGGGTGAGGGGGATTGGTGAGGGTACAGTAGGTGAGGGTAGAGCTGGTTGTGCAGCAGTATAGTGGGGGAGGGGGATTGGTGAGGGTACAGTAGGTGAGGGTGGAGGTACAGTAGGTGAGGACAGAGCTGGTTGTGCAGCATTATAGTGGGGTGAGGGGGATAGGTGAGGATACAGTAGGTGAGGGTGGAAGTGGTTGTGCAGCAGTATAGCGGGGTGAGGGGGATTGGTGAGGGTACAGGAGGTGAGGGTGGAGGTACAATAGGTGAGGATAGAGCTGGTCGTGCAGCAGTATAGTGGGGTGAGGGGGATAGGTGAGGATACAGTAGGTGAGGGTGGAGGTGGTTGTGCAGCAGTATAGTGGGGTGAGGGGGATTGGTGAGGGTACAGTAGGTGAGGGTGGAGGTACAGTAGGTGAGGATAGAGCTGGTCGTGCAGCATTATAGTGGAGTGAGGGGGATAGGTGAGGATACAGTAGGTGAGGGTGGAGCTGGTCGTGCAGCAGTATAGTGGGGTGAGGGGGATTGGTGAGGGTACAGTAGGTGAGGGTGGAGGTACAGTAGGTGAGGATAGAGCTGGTTGTGCAGCAGTATAGTGGGGTGAGGGGGATAGGTGAGGATACAGTAGGTGAGGGTGGAGGTGGTTGTGCAGTAGTATAGCGGGGTGAGGGGGATTGGTGAGGGTACAGGAGGTGAGGGGGGAGGTACAGTAGGTGAGGATAGAGCTGGTCGTGCAGCGGTATAGTGGGGTGAGGTAGATCGGTGAAGATACAGTAAATGAGGGTGGAGGTGGTTGGGCCGCTGTATGGTGAACTGAGGGTTACTGCAGGTTGTAGGCTTGTCGGAAGAGGTGGGTCTTCAGGTTCATTTTGACGGTTTCCACGGCAGCTGAGGGACTGATATGTTGGGGCAGAGTTCCAGACTATGGTGGATGCATGGGAGGAATCTTGTATGCAATTGTGGAAAGAGGAGATCAGAGGGAAAGAGAGAAGAAGATCTTGTTTTTGATCAGAGGGTGCGTGCACATAGGTCCCGGAAGACTAGGTCTCAGATGTATAGATGAGACAGCTTGCGGGTGACTTTGTAGGTCATGGTTAGGGGTTTGAACTAGAGTCTTTGGGCAACGGGAAACCAGTGAAGGAATTGGCAGAGAGGAGAGGTTGGGAAGTAGCGGGGGGACAGGTGGATTAGTCGGTCAGCAGGGTTTAGGATAGATTGAAGGAGTGAGCGAGTGCTAGAAGGTAGGCCACAGAGCAAGAAGTTGCAGTAGTCAAGGTGGGAGATGATGAGGGCATTAACTAGTGTTTTTGCAGTTTTTTGGATAAAGAATGTACGGATCCAAGAAAAAGTCAGCAGTAGGTGAAGAGGGCTTGGATATTTGGCTTGAAGGAGTAAACAGAGTGAAGGGCTACCCAAGGCAGTGAGCTTGCGACACTTGGGAGAGTGAGTAGCCATCGACTTTGATGGATATGTCTTTTGCGGGGATTGAGTGAGATGGGGAAAGATGAATTTTGTTTTGTCCATAAGAAGTTTTATAAATTGAGCAGAGAAGGATGAAAAATTTGGACAGATTGTGGGATTCTGGTTAGTAAGGAGGTGATATCGGGTCCAAAGAGGTAGATCTGTGTGTCGTCGGCATAGTGATAATACTGAAAGTCATAGGACTCTATGAGCTGTCCCAGGCCGAAAAGTGTTAATGGAAAACAGGAGGGGTCCGAGAACTGAAGCTAGGGGGAAACCGACAGGAGGCGAGATGAGGAATTAATGTGAGAGTAGAAGACGCTGAATGTCCTGTCTGTTAGGTATGAAGAGATCCAAGATAGGGCCAAGTCTGTGATGCCAACAGATGAGAGTCTGTGGTAGGAGGAAATGGTCTACTGTGTCAAAGGCAGAGGACAGGTCCAGGAGGAGGATAGAGTACTGTCACTTGGCTTTGGCGGTTATTAGGTCATTGGTAACTTTAGTTAGGGCAGTTTCAGTGGAGTGATGCTGTCGGACACCAGATTGTAACTTGTCAAAAAGTGAGGAGGAAGAGAGGTGAGAGGACAGTTCAAGATGGACATGCTGTTCCAGTAGTTTTGAGGCATAGGGAGAAGTGATATGAGGCAATAACTACACACAAAGGCTGGGTCAAGGGAGGGCTTTTTGAGGATGGGTGTGATGGAGGCATGTTTACAGCATGAGGGGAAGACACCAGTGGTTAGTGACAGGTTGAAGAGATGGGTTAGGGTTGCGATAAAGACTGCCGTGAGGATTGGGATGAGGTGAGACGGGAGCAGGTCAAGTGCACAGGTGCTGACTGCTGAGATGTGATCTGGAGAGTAGATCGGAAAGATGATCTTCTGTCCTGGTGGATAAGCTGGTTTTGGAGGAAGAAGGCTGAGTATTTATGAGGTGGGGCTGTAGGGACTGTATGGCAAAGCTTGCTCTGATGTTGTCAATCCTCTGCTTGAAGAAAGAGGCAAAGCCTACAGCTGAGAGGAGAGGAGAGGGAGGTGGTGCTGGAGGACGGAGGAGAGGAGAGGGAGGTGGTGCTGGAGGACGGAGGAGAGGAGAGGGAGGTGGTGCTGGAGGACGGAGGAGAGGAGAGGGAGGTGGTGCCGGGGGACGGAGGAGAGTTATAGAGGTTTCTTCTGCCCAGAAAACCTGACAAGAAGTTCCCGTCTTATCCTCTGTGGTGTGTTCATCCTTCAGCTGTAGAGTTGAACATCTTGTCTGGGGGTCCTCAAAACCCCCTATCTGCTGTAAAGGACCATGCAGCTTAGAACATTGCAGGATAAACCTTATATCGGGGGCAGAAGCGTCTCTTCAGAGGGAGCAGGATCGGTGATGGCTTTTTCATGGCAAAAGCAAAGCCTTGGGGGCAGATGTGATTGTCTTGTTTAAGTACATGAAAACGCTGCGTTCTGCTGAGATTTGCCTGACAATCAGAATTATGAAAACCTCACTTTGAATTAGGGGACGTCAGTGGCAGTAAATGTGTATCCCTGGTACTTTGAAAGCGGCAGCATACTGCCCCGGGAAGGAGAGGAGCAGAAGAGAAAGCAAAGTGTCTTCTTAGGTCAAGGAAGAGATACCGCGGTTGGAGATGGCTCTGTGACAGGAGATGGATCTGTGGTAGAAGATGGATCTACTGTAGGAAATGGCTCTGCGGTAGGAGATGGCTCTGCGGTAGGAGATGGCTCTGCGGTAGGAGATGGCTCTGCGGTAGTAGATGGCTCTGCGGTAGGAGATGGCTCTGCGGTAGGAGATGGCTCTGCGGTAAGAGATCTCTCTGCAGTAGGAGATGGCTCTGTGGTACGAGATGGCTCTGTGGCAGGAGATGGCTCTTCAATAGGAGAGAACTCCAGTAAGAGATCTCTCTGCAGTAGAAGATGGCTCTGTGGTAGGAAATGTCTGTGTGAGATACCGCGAGATACCGCGGTAGGAGATGGCTCTGCGGTTGGAGATGGCTCTGTGGTAGGAGATGGCTCTGTGACAGGAGATGGATCTGTGGTAGAAGATGGTTCTACTGTAGGAAATGGCTCTGCGATAGGAGATGGCTCTTCAGTAGAAGACTGCGGTAAGAGATCTCTCTGCGGTAGGAGATGGCTCTGCGGTAGGAGATGGCTCTGCGGTAGGAGATGGCTCTGCGGTAGGAGATGGCTCTGCGGTAGGAGATGGCTCTTCATTAGATAACTGCGGTAAGAGATCTCTCTGCAGTAGGAGATGGCTCTGTGGTAGGAGATGGCTCTTCAGTAGGAGAGAACTCCAGTAAGAGATCTCTCTGCAGTAGGAGATGGCTCTGTGGTAGGAGATGGCTCTTCAGTAGGAGAGAACTCCAGTAAGAGATCTCTCTGCAGTAGGAGATGGCTCTGTGGTAGGAAATGTCTGTGTGGTAGGAGATGGCACTGGAAGAGGAGATAACGCTGAGGTAGGAGATGGCTCTGCTGTTAGATATGGCTCTTCAGTAGTTGACTGCGGTAAGAGATCTCTCTGCAGTAGGAGATGGCTCTATGGTATGAGATGGCACTGCGATAGGAGGTGGCACTGCGGTAGGAGATGGCTCTGCGATAGGAGGTGGCACTGCGGTAGGAGATGGCTCTGCGGTAGGAGATGGCTCTGCGGTAGGAGATGGCTCTGCGGTAGGAGATGGCTCTGCGGTAGGAGATGGCTCTGCGGTAGGAGATGGCTCTGCGGTAGGAGATGGCTCTGCGGTGTAACGCCTGCCTGGATCCACAGACTCAGACGGGCTGTAATGGACAGGCTAGAGGGAAGCCACTTGCCAAGCAGGACCCCCATAACCCTGAAACCCTTTAACCCCTATACAGGGATTTGGAATTACACAGGGCCCTGGAGATCACTACCTGTGGAAGGCTGCAGTCCGATGAGAGTAGTAGTCAGGCAGGGTCAAACCAGGAATTGCAGAACAGGGACAGAATCGGCAGGCAAAGACATAATCAGAAATAAGCAGAGGTCAAAACCGGATCGGGCAGCGAGGTACAAAAACAGCAGGCAGAAGAGTAGTCAGGAAACAAGAAGTAATCAGCACACAGGAATCACAGGACGAAACAGGAGCCAGAATTCTCAGAACTATCTCTGGCAGAGGTCAGCAGACAGGAGGGGAATTAAAAAGGGTGCGGTGTCTTCCCATAGGCTGTATCTGAATGATGGTACCTCACCTGGGAGACACCCGCCACCTACAGTCAGCCAGTGGCACTGCAGATCCCCAGGAAACCCAGACCAGTGGATGAACGGAGCCTGTGCCCACCGGCGCTGCTGGCATAGACTCCTCTCCCATTACCAGCACCATCCACAGCAGGAACACGGCGTCGCCTGGCGATCGGAGCAGAAGTCGATGGAGCGGACTCCGGTGGTGACGTAACATGCGGTAGGAGATGGCTCCTGAGTAGGAGATGACTCCGGTAAGAGATCTCTCTGCAGTAGGAGATGGCTCTGTAGTAGGAGATGGCTCTCTGGTAGGAGATGGTGTGGAGACACGGGGGTCAGTGGGTGCTCTCGTCTGCTGGCCCGGCCGCCTTTAGAAAGACAGCATGCACCAAGCCTCATCCCAACTGAACGCCCGACCTCCTTAACCGTGGGCGGAACACTACTCAGACAACACAGGGTGAGGGAATCACAATAATTAGACTTTATTGGATCCCCAAACAATTAACGGCACATAACACATAACCAGCAACACACACAAATGTAACAGGCAACAGAGTCTCCCCCTTCCGCTGGCTCACCAGGGATTAGAAGGTCCATGCCTCAGAGGTTCCAGGCAGGGCTACTTACTCCAATCCAGCAGCACCCCGCTTTCTGCCAGCACCCACCAAGAAAGGAATAATGCCAGATTTAGGAAGCTGGCTGAGGTCTGCAAAGTCTGTAGTCAGGTGACCAAATTGTCCGAACCTGGGTTTCTTCCTTAAGTAGTCTCTGATATGATGATATAATCCTGGCAGCCGGAGTCGAAATCCCTAGACTGTGGATATGGTCTCCAATCGGAAACGGGGTCCCTAGATTGAAGCCATGTAGCCAAGTGATCCTCTAGTCAGAGCCAAAGTCCCTAGACCGAGCCCACAAGGCATCCTGGTTCTGATCCCCTAGCCAGCTCCTAAGAGCTTAGACTGGATCATGCAACATCCATCAACCCTGGTGACTCCAAGAAGTCCCTTTTATAGCCATAGCCTTCCCTTAGGATATACTGTGCCCTTATCGGATTGGTTGTACAAGGTTGCTTTTCTTATTGGATGAATTTCAAGCTGCATGGATAATGTTCATTTAAATTATGTGGAAAGAAAGACTGAGGATATTTACATGTAGTCTGAAATCCACAGACTAGGCAATGGACACTGAGGTAATTTACATTAGATCTTCATTCCTCTGTGTGACTCCAAGCGCCTCCTATTCATTACCAGAGATCAGCAGTGACACTGAGAACGCCTCATATACATCACCAAAGATCAGCGGTAACATCACTGAGAATGCCGCCTATCCATCACACTACATTCCCTGACAGAAGTTCTGTTGCTTATCCATGTTATGTAAATAAAAGCTTATAACCTGAATTCATCCATTGGTTTTATAAATTACTCTTTTGAAAGCTGAAACCCTCCCACATTTGCTTTAGGTTATGAAAATAAAGCTGCTGCAAAGCTGAAATATTGATCATTTAATGAACCCAGAAAGGTCAGATTTTGGCAAGACAAAAGTTTTGTCTCCCACAGAAAGTAATGTGAAATTCAAACAAATAATCAACTTCTAATACAAAGATATGTGGCATAACATTGGTGAATGAAGTTGTGGCGCTATAAGAGCCATATGTAATATTTTGTGTGACTTCCATGAGCTTGAAGGACAGCATCCATGCGGCTCAACAATGATTCATACAATGTATTGATGAAGTCATCAGGAATAGCAGAGAATGCATCTTACATGCCTCCCAGAGGTCATCTAGAGTCTTTGGTTTTGTCTTCCAAGCTTCCTCTTTCATCCTACCCCAAACATGCTCAATGATGCTCATGTCTGGTGACTGGGCTGGCCAGTCCTTGAGCACCTTGATCTTCTTTGCCAGGAGGACTTTTGTTGTAGAGATGGAAGTATGAGATGGAGACCATCCTGCTGCAGAATGTGACCCCTTTTATGTTGGGAATGTAAGAGGTAGCTAATGCTTCTTGATTAGTGATGAGCGAGTATGCTTGTTACTACTCGGTACTCACACGAGTATCACTGTACTCGGGCTACTCGGCGGGTACCGAGTAATTTCGCGATACTCGTGCTGTACTCGTGGTCTTCATCCCTGCATGTTGGCGCTCTTTTGAGAGCCAGCCCTCATGCATGGATTGGCTGGCAGACCACTGCAATGCCACAGCCCTGTTAGTTGTGGAATTGCAGTGATTGGCCGGCCTGCACAGCGTGACCGAGCCTTTATACCGGCGGGCATGCTGTGCTCTGCACACAGCCATCTCATATTCCCTGTTTTCCCCGCCCACAGGCGCCTATGATTGGTTGCAGTGAGACACGCCCCCACGCTGAGTGACAGGTGTCTCACTGTACCCAATCACAGCAGCCGGTGGGCGTGTCTATACTGTGCAGTAAAATAAATAAATAATTAAAAAAACTGGCGTGCGGTCCCCCCAATTTTAATACCAGCCAGATAAAGCCATACGGCTGAAGGCTGGTATTCTCAGGATGGGGAGCTCCACGTTATGGGGAGCCCCCCACCCTAACAATATCAGTCAGCAGCTGCCCAGAATTGCCGCATACATTATATGCGACAGTTCTGGGACTGTACCCGGCTCTTCCCGATTTACCCTAGTGCGTTGGCAAATCGGGGTAATAAGGAGTTAATGGCAGCCCATAGCTGCCACTAAATCCTAGATTAATCATGTCAGGCGTCTCCGAGATTCCTTCCATGATTAATCTGTAAATTACAGTTAAAAAACACACACATCTGAAAAATCCTTTATTAGAAATAAAAAAAAAATAACAAAGTCCCTCATCACCAATTTATTAACACCGACAAACCCTCCATGTCCGGCGTAATCCACGGACCTCCAGCGTCGCGTCCAACTCTGCTGCATGGAGGTGACAGGAGCAGCAGAATACACCGCCGCTTCACACAGCAACTGAGGTGAGTAGCGCGATCAGCTGCTGTCAGTCAGGTAACTCACGGCCACCGCTGGATCCAGCGGTGGCCACGATTAACCTCAGTGACAGCAGCTGATCGCTATACTCACCTCAGTTGCTGCATGGAGCTGACCGGAGCGGCGGTGAGTAGCGCGATCAGCTGAGCTGTCACTGAGGTTACCCGCGGCCACGGCTGCATCCACCGCTGGATCCAGGTAACCTCAGTGACAGCTCAGCTGATCGCGCGGCTGTCTTCAGTTGCTGCGTGGAGGTGACCGGAGCGGCGGTGTATTGTGCAGCTCCTGTCACCTTCATGTAGCAGAGCTGGAAGCGACACTGGAGGACTGTGGAGTACGCCGGACATGGAGGGTTTGTCGGGGTTAATATATTGGTGATGAGGGACTTTGTTAGTGTTTTTTATTTCTAATAAAGGATTTTTCGGGTGTGTGTGTTTTTTAACTGTAATTTACAGATTAATCATGGAAGGAATCTCGGGGAGACGCCTGACATGATTAATCTAGGATTTAGTGGCAGCTATGGGCTGCCATTAACTCCTTATTACCCCGATTTGCCAACGCACTAGGGTAAATCGGGAAGAGCCGGGTACAGTCCCAGAACTGTCGCATATAATGTATGCGGCAATTCTGGGCGGCTGCTGGCTGATATTGTTAGGCTGGGGGGCTCCCCATAACGTGGAGCTCCCCATCCTGAGAATACCAGCCTTCAGCCGTATGGCTTTATCTGGCTGGTATTAAAATTGGGGGGACCGCACGCCGTTTTTTTAAATTATTTAATTATTTATTTCACTGCACAGTATAGACACGCCCACCGGCTGCTGTGATTGGGTGCAGTGAGACACCTGTCACTCAGCGTGGGGGCGTGTCTCACTGCAACCAATCATAGGCGCCGAAAAGCAGGAAAACAGGGAATACGAGATTGTTTAATGAGCGGCCGGCTTTTTCAAAAGAGGAAAAGCCGCCGGAGTTTAGTGAACAGCAGAACAGCGCCGCGGCAGTGATCGGGGAACGGTAAGTAAGAGAGAGGGGGGGAACTGACCGACAGACTGTGAGAGGGGGACAGACAAGACAGAGAGAGACCGACAGAGCGAGACCGACCGACGGGAGATAGAATGAAAAAAAATGACCGACATCGCTAGTAAAAAGCACAAAACGTGCGTTTTGGACATCGGAGTGCCACACAATGTTTTACGTAAAATCTTTCATGTATTAATCTCAAAAGTAACATACACCAGCTCTATCTCACTATTGGGTATGTGCCCTTAACATTTCCGCCATGAAAATTCATTTTGGTGTCATTTTGGAAGGTTTTCTGGTGAGTCCGTAAAAATGGCGTAAAACTCGGACAAAATTGTTCACAGCTGTGACTTTTGAGTGATAAATGCTTCAAGGGGTCTTCCCCATGCTGTTGCCATGTCATTTGAGCACTCTTCTGAGACTTTTGTGACATTTTTAGGGTTTCTACATGCTGCCGGGGGTCATTTCAGAAAAATACTCGGGTCTCCCATAGGATAACATTGGGCTCGGTGCTCGGGCCGAGTACACGAGTATCTTGGGATGCTCGGCCCGAGCCTCGAGCACCCGAGCTTTTTAGTACTCGCTCATCACTATTCTTGATATTTTAGGCTATTGATATTGATATTGCCTTCCACCTTGCAAATGTTTTGCACACCCCCATACTGATTGTAACTCCAGACCATGATCTTTCCACCACCAAACTTACCTGTTTTCTGGATCCATACGGGCTCCAGTAGATCTCCTGCAGTATCTGCAATGGCTCTGAAGTAATTCAACTGAAGATTCATGAGACAAATCCACCTTCTGACACTCTTCCAGCGTCCATCCGTTTAGCAGGCTGTGGGACTTGGCAAATGCCACATGGTTTTTTAATTGCCTTTTGTTTAGTGCTGGCTTCTGGGCACTGATTCGACCATGGAGGCCATTTCGAGACAGAATCCTACAAACTGTTCTAGTTGACACAGGGACTTGAGGTGACCAGGCCTGTTGGAGCTCTGCTGCAGTGGAAGAGGGGCTGGCTTTGGATTATCCTACCAAAAAAGTTCCTAAGCAGTTGTCTTGCAGAGTCTGCCAGATCTGGGCTTGTCAAAAACATCTTCAGTCTCTTCAAATGTTTTTTTTAATTCTTTGTACTTGATGCTGAGACACATTAAAGGTGCAGCCACCTCTACAGTGGATCTGGTCTTCAGCCTCTTGATAATCAAGGCTTTGGTCGCAGGGTGGATTTGTGGCATGTTGTCAGTGGTCAAGATGCAGTTCAAGTGAAGGTCTGGGGTGCTGGGTTTCTTTATATACACACCCCCTAATTAACTGATCATTCAGTGAGCACAGGTGAGGATGTGAACTAGGATTGGGGCATTATATGACAAGGCGACAAAACTTTGTCTTGCCAAAATCTGACTTTTCTGTGTTCATTAAATGATCAATATTTCAGCTTTGCAGCAACTTTATTTTCATAACCTAAAATAAATGTGGGAGGGTTTCAGCTTTCAAAAGAGTAATTTATGATATCACCAGAGATCAGCGGTGACATCACTGAGAACACCTCCTATCCATCACCAGAGATCAGCGGTGACATCACTGAGAACACCTCCTATCCATCACCAGAGATCAGTGGTGACATCACTGAGAACACCTCCTATACATCACCAGAGATCAGCGGTGACATCACTGAGAACACCTCCTATCCATCACCAGAGATCAGCGGTGACATCACTGAGAACAACGCCTATCCATCACCAGAGATCAGCGGTGACATCACTGAGAACACCTCCTATCCATCACCAGAGATCAGCAGTGACATCACTGAGAACACCTCCTATCCATCACCAGAGATCAGCGGTGACATCACTGAGAACACCTCCTATCCATCACCAGAGATCAGCGGTGACATCACTGAGAACACCTCCTATACATCACCAGAGATCAGCGGTGACATCACTGAGAACACCTCCTATCCATCACCAGAGATCAGCGGTGACATCACTGAGAACACCTCCTATACATCACCAGAGATCAGCGGTGACATCACTGAGAACACCGCCTATCCGTCACCAGAGTTCAGGAGTGACATCACTGAGAATGCCTCCTATCCATCACCAGAGATCAGCGGTGACATCACTGAGAACACCTCCTATCCATCACAAGAGATCAGCGGTGACATCACTGAGAACACCTCCTATCCATCACCAGAGATCAGCAGTGACATCACTGAGAACACCTCCTATCCATCACCAGAGATCAGCGGTGACATCACTGAGAACACCTCCTATACATCACCAGAGATCAGCGGTGACATCACTGAGAACACCTCCTATCCATCACCAGAGATCAGCAGTGACATCACTGAGAACACCTCCTATCCATCACCAGAGATCAGCGGTGACATCACTGAGAACACCTCCTATACATCACCAGAGATCAGCAGTGACATCACTGAGAACACCTCCTATCCATCACCAGAGATCAGCGGTGACATCACTGAGAACACCGCATATATATCACCAGAGATCAGCAGTGACATCACTGAAAACACCGCCTATCCATCACCAGAGATCAGCAGTGACATCACTGAGAACACCTCCTATCCATCACCAGAGATCAGCAGTGACATCACTGAGAACACCTCCTATCCATCACCAGAGATCAGCAGTGACATCACTGAGAACACCGCCTATCCATCACCAGAGATCAGCGGTGACATCACTAAGAACACCTCCTATCCCATCACCAGAGATCAGCGGTGACATCACTGAGAACACCGCCTATCCAACACCAGAGATCAGCGGTGACATCACTAAGAACACCTCCTATCCCATCACCAGAGATCAGCCGAGACATCACTGAGCACACCTCCTATCCATCACCAGAGATTAGCGGTGACATCACTGAGAACACCTCCTATCCATCACCAGAGATCAGCAGTGACATCACTGAGAACACCGCCTATCCATCACCAGAGATCAGCAGTGACATCACTGAGAACACCTCCTTTCCATCACCAGAGATCAACGGTGACATCACTGAGAACACCGCCTATCCATCACTAGAGATCAGGAGTGACATCACTGAGAACACCTCCTATCCATCACCAGAGATCAGCGGTGACATCACTGAGAACAACTCCTATCCATCATCAGAGATCAGCAGTGACATCACTGAGAACACCTCCTATCCATCACCAGAGATCAGCGGTGACATCACTGAGAACACCGCCTATCCATCACCAGAGATCAGCAGTGACATCACTGAGAACACCTCCTTTCCATCACCAGAGATCAACGGTGACATCACTGAGAACACCTCCTATCCATCACCAGAGATCAGCGGTGACATCACTGAGAACGCCGCCTATCCATCACCAGAGATCAGCGGTGACATCACTGAGAACACCGCCTATCCATCACCAGAGATCAGCAGTGACATCACTGAGAACACCAAATATCCACCACCAGAGATCAGCGGTGACATCATTGAGAACATCCCCTATCCATCACCAGAGATCAGCGGTGACATCACTGAGAACACCGCCTATCCATCACCAGAGATCAGCGGTGACTTCACTGAGAACACCTCCTATCCATCACCAGAGATTAGCAGTGACGTCACTGCTGATCTCTGGTGATGAATAGACGATGTTCTCAGTGATGTCACCGCTGATCTCTGGTGATGGATAGGGGATGTTCTCAATGATGTCACCGCTGATCTCTGGTGGTGGATATTTGGTGTTCTCAGTGATGTCACTGCTGATCTCTGGTGATGGATAGGCGGTGTTCTCAGTGATGTCACCGCTGATCTCTGGTGATGGGTAGGAGGCGTTCTCAGTGATGTCATTGCTGATCTCTGGGGATGGATAGGAGGTGTTCTCAGTGATGTCACCGCTGATCTCTGGTGATGGATAGGAGGCATTCTCAGTGATGTCACTGCTGATCTCTGGTGATGGATAGACGATGTTCTCAGTGATATCACTGAGAACACCTCCTATCCATCACCAGAGATCAGCAGTGACATCACTGAGGACACCGCCTATCCATCACCAGAGATCAGCAGTGACATCACTGAGAACACCGCCTATCCATCACCAGAGATCAGCAGTGACATCACTGAGAACACCTCCTATCCATCACCAGAGATCAGCAGTGACATCACTGAGGACACCGCCTATCCATCACCAGAGATCAGCGGTGACATCACTGAGAACACCGCCTATCCATCACCAGAGATCAGCGGTGACATCACTGAGAACACCGCCTATCCATCACCAGAGATCAGCGCTGACATCACTGAGAACACCTCCTATCCATCACCAGAGATCAGCAGTGACATCACTGAGAACACCTCCTATCCATCACCAGAGATCAGCAGTGACATCACTGAGGACACCGCCTATCCATCACCAGAGATCAGCGGTGACATCACTGAGAACACCTCCTATCCATCACCAGAGATCAGCGGTGACATCACTGAGAACACCGTCTATCCACCCCCAGAGATCAGCGGTGACATCACTGAGAACACCTCCTATCCATTACCAGAGATCAGCGGTGACATCACTGAGAACACTTCCTATCCATCCCCAGAGATCAGCGGTGACATCACTGAGAACACCGCCTATCCATTACCAGAGATCAGCGGTGACATCACAGAGAACACCGCCTATCCATCACCAGAGATCAGCGGTGACATCACTGAGAACACCTCCTATCCATCACCAGAGATCAGTAGAGACATCACTGAGAACACCGACTATCCATCACCAGAGATCAGCAGTGACATCACTGAGAACGCGTCCTATCCATCACCAGAGATCAGCGGTGACATCACTGAGAACACCACCTATCCATCACCAGAGATCAGCAGTGACATCACTGAGAACACCTCCTATCCATCACCAGAGATCAGCGGTGACATCACTGAGAACACCTCCTATCCATCACCAGAGATCAGCAGAGACATCACTGAGAACACCTCCCATCCATCACCAGAGATCAGCGGTGACATCACTGAGAACACCTCCTATCCATCACCAGAGATCAGCGGTGACATCACTGAGGACACCTCCTATCCATCACCAGAGATCAGCAGTGACATCACTGAGAACACCTCCTATCCATCACCAGAGATCAGCGGTGACATCACTGAGAACACCTCCTATCCATCACCAGAGATCAGCAGAGACATCACTGAGAACACCTCCCATCCATCACCAGAGATCAGCGGTGACATCACTGAGAACACCTCCTATCCATCACCAGAGATCAGCGGTGACATCACTGAGGACACCTCCTATCCATCACCAGAGATCAGCGGTGACATCACTGAGAACACCACCTATCCATCACCAGAGATCAGCGGTGACATCACTGAGAACACTTCCTATCCATCAGCAGAGATCAGCGGTGACATCACTGAGGACACCTCCTATCCATCACCAGAGATCAGCGGTGACATCACTGAGAACACCTCCTATCCATCACCAGAGATCAGCGGTGACATCACTGAGAACACCTCCTATCCATCACCAGAGATCAGCGGCGACATCACTAAGAACACCTCCTATCCATCACCAGAGATCAGCGGTGACATCACTGAGAACACCTCCTATCCATCACCAGAGATCAGCGGTGACATCACTGAGAACTCCGCCTTTCCATCACCAGAGATCAGCAGTGACATCACTGAGAACACCACCTATCCACCACCAGAGATCAGCAGTGACATGAGTGAGAACACCTCCTATCCATCACCAGAGATCAGCGGTGACATCACTGAGAACACCTCCTATCCATCACCAGAGATCAGCGGTGACATCACTGAGAACATCTCCTATCCATCACCAGAGATCAGCAGTGACATCACTGAGAACACCTCCTATCCATCACCACAGATCAGCAGTGACATCACTGAGAACACCTCCTATCCATCACCAGAGATCAGCGGTGACATCACTGAGAACACCTCCTATCCATCACCAGAGATCAGCGGTGACATCACTGAGAACATCTCCTATCCATCACCAGAGATCAGCAGTGACATCACTGAGAACACCTCCTATCTATCACCACAGATCAGCAGTGACATCACTGAGAACACCTCCTATCCATCACCAGAGATCAGCAGTGACATCACTGAGAACACCTCCTATCCCTCACCAGAGATCAGCAGTGACATCACTGAGAACATCTCCTATCCATCACCAGAGATCAGCGGTGACATCACTGAGAACACCGCCTATCCATCACCAGAGATCAGCAGTGACATCACTGAGAACATCTCCTATCCATCACCAGAGATCAGCAGTGACATCACTGAGAACACCTCCTATCCATCACCAGAGATCAGCCGTGACATCACTGAGAACACCGCCTATCCATCACCAGAGATCAGCAGTGACATCACTGAGAACACCTCCTATCCATCACCAGAGATCAGCGGTGACATCACTGAGAACACCTCCTATCCATCACCAGAGATCAGCAGTGACATCACTGAGAACATCTCCTATCCATCACCAGAGATCAGCAGTGACATCACTGAGAACACCTCCTATCCATCACCAGAGATCAGCGGTGACATCACTGAGAACACCTCCTATCCATCACCAGAGATCAGCAGTGACATCACTGAGAACACCTCCTATCCATCACCAGAGATCAGCAGAGACATCACTGAGAACACCTCCTATCCATCACCAGAGATCAGCAGTGACATCACTGAGAACATCTCCTATCCATCACCAGAGATCAGCAGTGACATCACTGAGAACATCTCCTATCCATCACCAAAGATCAGCAGTGACATCACTGAGAACACCTCCAATCCATCACCAGAGATCAGCGGTGACATCACTGAGAACACCTCCTATCCATCACCAGAGATCAGCAGTGACATCACTGAGAACACCGCCTATCCATCACCAGAGATCAGCAGTGACATCACTGAGAACACCTCCTATCCATCACCAGAGATCAGCAGTGACATTACTGAGAACACCTCCTATCCATCACCAGAGATCAGCAGTGACATCACTGAGAACATCTCCTATCCATCACCAGAGATCAGCAGTGACATCACTGAGAACACCGCCTATCCATCACCAGAGATCAGCAGTGACATCACTGAGAACACCTCCTATCCATCACCAGAGATCAGCAGTGACATCACTGAGAACACCTCCTATCCATCACCAGAGATCAGCAGTGACATCACTGAGAACACCTCCTATCCATCACCAGAGATCAGCAGTGACATCACTGAGAACATCTCCTATCCATCACCAAAGATCAGCAGTGACATCACTGAGAACACCTCCAATCCATCACCAGAGATCAGCAGTGACATCACTGAGAACACCGCCTATCCATCACCAGAGATCAGCAGTGACATCACTGAGAACATCTCCTATCCATCACCAGAGATCAGCAGTGACATCACTGAGAACATCTCCTATCCATCACCAGAGATCAGCGGTGACATCACTGAGAACACCTCCAATCCATCACCAGAGATCAGCGGTGACATCACTGAGAACACCTCCTATCCATCACCAGAGATCAGCAGTGACATCACTGAGAACACCTCCTATCCATCACCAGAGATCAGCAGTGACATCACTGAGAACACCTCCTATCCATCACCAGAGATCAACGGTGACATCACTGAGAACACCTCCTATCCATCACCAGAGATCAGCGGTGACATCACTGAGAACACCGCCTATCCATCACCAGAGATCAGCGGTGACATCACTGAGAACACCTCCTATCCATCACCAGAGATCAGCGGTGACATCACTGAGAACACCTCCTATCCATCACCAGAGATCAGCGGTGACATCACTGAGAACACCTCCTATCCATCACCAGAGATCAGCAGTGACATCACTGAGAACACCTCCTATCCATCACCAGAGATCAGCGGTGACATCACTGAGAACACCTCCTATCCATCACCAGAGATCAGCAGTGACATCACTGAGAACACCTCCTATCCATCACCAGAGATCAGCAGTGACATCACTGAGACCGTCACCTATCCATCACCAGAGATCAGCAGTGACATCACTGAGAACACCTCCTATCCATCACCAGAGATCAGCGGTGAAATCACTGAGAACACCACCTATCCATCACCAGAGATCAACAGTGACATCACTGAGAACACCTCCTATCCATCACCAGAGATCAGCGGTGACATCACTGAGAACACCTCCAATCCATCACCAGAGATCAGCGGTGAAATCACTGAGAACACCACCTATCCATCACCAGAGATCAACAGTGACATCACTGAGAACACATCCTATCCATCACCAGAGATCAGCGGTGACATCACTGAGAACACCTCCTATCCATCACCAGAGATCAGCGGTGACATCACTGAGAACACCGCCTATCCATCACCAGAGATCAGCAGTGACATCACTGAGAACACCTCCTATCCATCACCAGAGATCAGCGGTGACATCACTGAGAACGCCTCCTATCCATCACCAGAGATCAGCAGTGACATCAATGAGAACACCTCCTATCCATCACCAGAGATCAGCGGTGACATCACTGAGAACACCGCCTATCCATCACCAGAGATCAGCGGTGACATCACTGAGAACAACGCCTATCCATCACCAGAGATCAGCAGTGACATCACTGAGAACACCGCCTATCCATCACCAGAGATCAGCAGTGACATCACTGAGAACACCTCGTATCCATCACCAGAGATTAGCGGTGACATCACTGAGAACACCTCCTATCCATCACCAGAGATCAGCGGTGACATCACTGAGGACACCTCCTATCCATCACCAGAGATCAGCGGTGACATCACTGAGAACACCTCCAATCCATCACCAGAGATCAGCGGTGAAATCACTGAGAACACCACCTATCCATCACCAGAGATCAACAGTGACATCACTGAGAACACATCCTATCCATCACCAGAGATCAGCAGTGACATCACTGAGAACACCTCCTATCCATCACCAGAGATCAGCGGTGACATCACTGAGAACACCGCCTATCCATCACCAGAGATCAGCAGTGACATCACTGAGAACACCTCCTATCCATCACCAGAGATCAGCGGTGACATCACTGAGAACGCCTCCTATCCATCACCAGAGATCAGCAGTGACATCAATGAGAACACCTCCTATCCATCACCAGAGATCAGCGGTGACATCACTGAGAACACCTCCTATCCATCACCAGAGATCAGCGGTGACATCACTGAGAACTCCGCCTTTCCATCACCAGAGATCAGCAGTGACATCACTGAGAACACCACCTATCCACCACCAGAGATCAGCAGTGACATGAGTGAGAACACCTCCTATCCATCACCAGAGATCAGCGGTGACATCACTGAGAACACCTCCTATCCATCACCAGAGATCAGCGGTGACATCACTGAGAACATCTCCTATCCATCACCAGAGATCAGCAGTGACATCACTGAGAACACCTCCTATCCATCACCACAGATCAGCAGTGACATCACTGAGAACACCTCCTATCCATCACCAGAGATCAGCGGTGACATCACTGAGAACACCTCCTATCCATCACCAGAGATCAGCGGTGACATCACTGAGAACATCTCCTATCCATCACCAGAGATCAGCAGTGACATCACTGAGAACACCTCCTATCCATCACCACAGATCAGCAGTGACATCACTGAGAACACCTCCTATCCATCACCAGAGATCAGCAGTGACATCACTGAGAACACCTCCTATCCCTCACCAGAGATCAGCAGTGACATCACTGAGAACATCTCCTATCCATCACCAGAGATCAGCGGTGACATCACTGAGAACACCGCCTATCCATCACCAGAGATCAGCAGTGACATCACTGAGAACATCTCCTATCCATCACCAGAGATCAGCAGTGACATCACTGAGAACACCTCCTATCCATCACCAGAGATCAGCCGTGACATCACTGAGAACACCGCCTATCCATCACCAGAGATCAGCAGTGACATCACTGAGAACACCTCCTATCCATCACCAGAGATCAGCGGTGACATCACTGAGAACACCTCCTATCCATCACCAGAGATCAGCAGTGACATCACTGAGAACACCTCCTATCCATCACCACAGATCAGCAGAGACATCACTGAGAACACCTCCTATCCATCACCAGAGATCAGCAGTGACATCACTGAGAACATCTCCTATCCATCACCAGAGATCAGCAGTGACATCACTGAGAACATCTCCTATCCATCACCAAAGATCAGCAGTGACATCACTGAGAACACCTCCAATCCATCACCAGAGATCAGCGGTGACATCACTGAGAACACCTCCTATCCATCACCAGAGATCAGCAGTGACATCACTGAGAACACCGCCTATCCATCACCAGAGATCAGCAGTGACATCACTGAAAACACCTCCTATCCATCACCAGAGATCAGCGGTGACATCACTGAGAACACCTCCTATCCATCACTAGAGATCAGCAGTAACATCACTGAGAACACATCCTATCCATCACCAGAGATCAGCGGAGACATCACTGAGAACACCTCCTATCCATCACCAGAGATCAGCAGTGACATCACTGAGAACACCTCCTATCCATCACCAGAGATCAGCAGTGACATCACTGAGAACATCTCCTATCCATCACCAAAGATCAGCAGTGACATCACTGAGAACACCTCCAATCCATCACTAGAGATCAGCAGTAACATCACTGAGAACACCGCCTATCCATCACCAGAGATCAGCAGTGACATCACTGAGAACATCTCCTATCCATCACCAGAGATCAGCAGTGACATCACTGAGAACATCTCCTATCCATCACCAGAGATCAGCAGTGACATCACTGAGAACACCTCCTATCCATCACCAGAGATCAGCAGTGACATCACTGAGAACGTCACCTATCCATCACCAGAGATCAGCAGTGACATCACTGAGAACACCTCCTATCCATCACCAGAGATCAGCGGTGAAATCACTGAGAACACCTCCTATCCATCACCATAGATCAACAGTGACATCACTGAGAACACCTCCTATCCATCACCAGAGATCAGCGGTGACATCACTGAGAACACCTCCAATCCATCACCAGAGATCAGCGGTGAAATCACTGAGAACACATCCTATCCATCACCAGAGATCAGCAGTGACATCACTGAGAACACCGCCTATCCATCACCAGAGATCAGCGGTGACATCACTGAGAACACCTATCCATCACCAGAGATCAACAGTGACATCACTGAGAACACATCCTATCCATCACCAGAGATCAGCGGTGACATCACTGAGAACACCTCCTATCCATCACCAGAGATCAGCGGTGACATCACTGAGAACACCTCCAATCCATCACCAGAGATCAGCGGTGAAATCACTGAGAACACATCCTATCCATCACCAGAGATCAGCAGTGACATCACTGAGAACACCGCCTATCCATCACCAGAGATCAGCGGTGACATCACTGAGAACACCTCCTATCCATCACCAGAGATCAGCGGTGACATCACTGAGAACACCTCCTATCCTTCACCAGAGATCAGCGGTGACATCACTGAGAACACCTCCTATCCATCACCAGAGATCAGCGGTGACATCACTGAGAACACCTCCTATCCTTCACCAGAGATCAGCAGTGACATCACTGAGAACATCTCCTATCCATCACCAGAGATCAACAGTGACATCACTGAGAACACATCCTATCCATCACCAGAGATCAGCGGTGACATCACTGAGAACACCTCCTATCCATCACCAGAGATCAGCGGTGACATCACTGAGAACACCTCCTATCCATCACCAGAGATCAGCGGTGACATCACTGAGAACGCCTCCTATCCATCACCAGAGATCAGCAGTGACATCAATGAGAACACCTCCTATCCATCACCAGAGATCAACGGTGACATCACTGAGAACACCGCCTATCCATCACCAGAGATCAGCGGTGACATCACTGAGAACAACGCCTATCCATCACCAGAGATCAGCAGTGACATCACTGAGAACACCGCCTATCCATCACCAGAGATCAGCAGTGACATCACTGAGAACACCTCCTATCCATAACCAGAGATTAGCGGTGACATCACTGAGAACACCTCCTATCCATCACCAGAGATCAGCGGTGACATCACTGAGGACACCTCCTATCCATCACCAGAGATCAGCAGTGACATCACTGAGAACACCTCCAATCCATCACCAGAGATCAGCGGTGACATCACTGAGAACACCTCCAATCCATCACCAGAGATCAGCGGTGAAATCACTGAGAACACCACCTATCCATCACCAGAGATCAACAGTGACATCACTGAGAACACATCCTATCCATCACCAGAGATCAGCAGTGACATCACTGAGAACACCTCCTATCCATCACCAGAGATCAGCGGTGACATCACTGAGAACACCGCCTCTCCATCACCAGAGATCAGCAGTGACATCACTGAGAACACCTCCTATCCATCACCAGAGATCAGCGGTGACATCACTGAGAACGCCTCCTATCCATCACCAGAGATCAGCAGTGACATCACTGAGAACACCTCCTATCCATCACCAGAGATCAGCAGTGACATCACTGAGAACACCTCCTATCCATCACCAGAGATCAGCAGTGACATCAATGAGAACACCTCCTATCCATCACCAGAGATCAGCGGTGACATCACTGAGAACACCGCCTATCCATCACCAGAGATCAGCGGTGACATCACTGAGAACAACGCCTATCCATCACCAGAGATCAGCAGTGACATCACTGAGGACACCGCCTATCCATCACCAGAGATCAGCGGTGACATCACTGAGGACACCTCCTATCCATCACCAGAGATCAGCGATGACATCACTGAGAACACCTCCAATCCATCACCAGAGATCAGCGGTGAAATCACTGAGAACACCACCTATCCATCACCAGAGATCAACAGTGACATCACTGAGAACACATCCTATCCATCACCAGAGATCAGCAGTGACATCACTGAGAACACCGCCTCTCCATCACCAGAGATCAGCAGTGACATCACTGAGAACACCGCCTCTCCATCACCAGAGATCAGCGGTGACATCACTGAGAACACCTCCTATCCATCACCAGAGATCAGCGGTGACATCAATGAGAACACCTCCTATCCATCACCAGAGATCAGCGGTGACATCACTGAGAACACCGCCTATCCATCACCAGAGATCAGCGGTGACATCACTGAGAACACCGCCTATCCATCACCAGAGATCAGCAGTGACATCACTGAGAACACCGCCTATCTATCACCAGAGATCAGCAGTGACATCACTGAGAACACCTCCTATCCATCACCAGAGATCAGCAGTGACATCACTGAGGACACCGCCTATCCATCACCAGAGATCAGCGGTGACATCACTGAGGACACCGCCTATCCATCACCAGAGATCAGCGGTGACATCACTGAGAACACCTCCAATCCATCACCAGAGATCAGCAGTGAAATCACTGAGAACACCTCCTATCCATCACCAGAGATCAGCGGTGACATCACTGAGAACACCTCCTATCCATCACCAGAGATCAACAGTGACATCACTGAGAACACATCCTATCCATCACCAGAGATCAGCGGTGACATCACTGAGAACACCTCCTATCCATCACCAGAGATCAGCGGTGACATCACTGAGAACACCGCCTATCCATCACCAGAGATCAGCAGTGACATCACTGAGAACACCTCCTATCCATCACCAGAGATCAGCGGTGACATCACTGAGAACGCCTCCTATCCATCACCAGAGATCAGCGGTGACATCACTGAGAACACCTCCTATCCATCACAAGAGATCAGCGGTGACATCACTGAGAACACCTCCTATCCATCACCAGAGATCAGCAGTGACATCACTGAGAACACCTCCTATCCATCACCAGAGATCAGCGGTGACATCACTGAGAACACCTCCTATACATCACCAGAGATCAGCGGTGACATCACTGAGAACACCTCCTATCCATCACCAGAGATCAGCAGTGACATCACTGAGAACACCTCCTATCCATCACCAGAGATCAGCGGTGACATCACTGAGAACACCTCCTATACATCACCAGAGATCAGCAGTGACATCACTGAGAACACCTCCTATCCATCACCAGAGATCAGCGGTGACATCACTGAGAACACCGCCTATATATCACCAGAGATCAGCAGTGACATCACTGAAAACACCGCCTATCCATCACCAGAGATCAGCAGTGACATCACTGAGAACACCTCCTATCCATCACCAGAGATCAGCAGTGACATCACTGAGAACACCTCCTATCCATCACCAGAGATCAGCAGTGACATCACTGAGAACACTGCCTATCCATCACCAGAGATCAGCGGTGACATCACTAAGAACACCTCCTATCCCATCACCAGAGATCAGCGGTGACATCACTGAGAACACCGCCTATCCAACACCAGAGATCAGCGGTGACATCACTAAGAACACCTCCTATCCCATCACCAGAGATCAGCCGAGACATCACTGAGAACACCTCCTATCCATCACCAGAGATCAGCGGTGACATCACTGAGAACGCCGCCTATCCATCACCAGAGATCAGCGGTGACATCACTGAGAACACCGCCTATCCATCACCAGAGATCAGCAGTGACATCACTGAGAACACCAAATATCCACCACCAGAGATCAGCGGTGACATCATTGAGAACATCCCCTATCCATCACCAGAGATCAGCGGTGACATCACTGAGAACACCGCCTATCCATCACCAGAGATCAGCGGTGACTTCACTGAGAACACCTCCTATCCATCACCAGAGATTAGCAGTGACGTCACTGCTGATCTCTGGTGATGAATAGACGATGTTCTCAGTGATGTCACCGCTGATCTCTGGTGATGGATAGGGGATGTTCTCAATGATGTCACCGCTGATCTCTGGTGGTGGATATTTGGTGTTCTCAGTGATGTCACTGCTGATCTCTGGTGATGGATAGGCGGTGTTCTCAGTGATGTCACCGCTGATCTCTGGTGATGGGTAGGAGGCGTTCTCAGTGATGTCATTGCTGATCTCTGGTGATGGATAGGAGATGTTCTCAGTGATGTCACCGCTGATCTCTGGTGATGGATAGGAGGCATTCTCAGTGATGTCACTGCTGATCTCTGGTGATGGATAGACGATGTTCTCAGTGATATCACTGAGAACACCTCCTATCCATCACCAGAGATCAGCAGTGACATCACTGAGGACACCGCCTATCCATCACCAGAGAT
Organism: Anomaloglossus baeobatrachus; assembly: GCF_048569485.1. Lineage (NCBI taxonomy): Eukaryota > Metazoa > Chordata > Amphibia > Anura > Aromobatidae > Anomaloglossus > Anomaloglossus baeobatrachus. Next base: position 4,509,539 of record NC_134358.1, on the reverse strand, counting down.
CAGCAGTGACATCACTGAGAACACCGCCTATCCATCACCAGAGATCAGCAGTGACATCACTGAGAACACCTCCTATCCATCACCAGAGATCAGCAGTGACATCACTGAGGACACCGCCTATCCATCACCAGAGATCAGCGGTGACATCACTGAGAACACCGCCTATCCATCACCAGAGATCAGCGGTGACATCACTGAGAACACCGCCTATCCATCACCAGAGATCAGCGCTGACATCACTGAGAACACCTCCTATCCATCACCAGAGATCAGCAGTGACATCACTGAGAACACCTCCTATCCATCACCAGAGATCAGCAGTGACATCACTGAGGACACCGCCTATCCATCACCAGAGATCAGCGGTGACATCACTGAGAACACCTCCTATCCATCACCAGAGATCAGCGGTGACATCACTGAGAACACCGTCTATCCACCCCCAGAGATCAGCGGTGACATCACTGAGAACACCTCCTATCCATTACCAGAGATCAGCGGTGACATCACTGAGAACACTTCCTATCCATCCCCAGAGATCAGCGGTGACATCACTGAGAACACCGCCTATCCATTACCAGAGATCAGCGGTGACATCACAGAGAACACCGCCTATCCATCACCAGAGATCAGCGGTGACATCACTGAGAACACCTCCTATCCATCACCAGAGATCAGTAGAGACATCACTGAGAACACCGACTATCCATCACCAGAGATCAGCAGTGACATCACTGAGAACGCGTCCTATCCATCACCAGAGATCAGCGGTGACATCACTGAGAACACCACCTATCCATCACCAGAGATCAGCAGTGACATCACTGAGAACACCTCCTATCCATCACCAGAGATCAGCGGTGACATCACTGAGAACACCTCCTATCCATCACCAGAGATCAGCAGAGACATCACTGAGAACACCTCCCATCCATCACCAGAGATCAGCGGTGACATCACTGAGAACACCTCCTATCCATCACCAGAGATCAGCGGTGACATCACTGAGGACACCTCCTATCCATCACCAGAGATCAGCAGTGACATCACTGAGAACACCTCCTATCCATCACCAGAGATCAGCGGTGACATCACTGAGAACACCTCCTATCCATCACCAGAGATCAGCAGAGACATCACTGAGAACACCTCCCATCCATCACCAGAGATCAGCGGTGACATCACTGAGAACACCTCCTATCCATCACCAGAGATCAGCGGTGACATCACTGAGGACACCTCCTATCCATCACCAGAGATCAGCGGTGACATCACTGAGAACACCACCTATCCATCACCAGAGATCAGCGGTGACATCACTGAGAACACTTCCTATCCATCAGCAGAGATCAGCGGTGACATCACTGAGGACACCTCCTATCCATCACCAGAGATCAGCGGTGACATCACTGAGAACACCTCCTATCCATCACCAGAGATCAGCGGTGACATCACTGAGAACACCTCCTATCCATCACCAGAGATCAGCGGCGACATCACTAAGAACACCTCCTATCCATCACCAGAGATCAGCGGTGACATCACTGAGAACACCTCCTATCCATCACCAGAGATCAGCGGTGACATCACTGAGAACTCCGCCTTTCCATCACCAGAGATCAGCAGTGACATCACTGAGAACACCACCTATCCACCACCAGAGATCAGCAGTGACATGAGTGAGAACACCTCCTATCCATCACCAGAGATCAGCGGTGACATCACTGAGAACACCTCCTATCCATCACCAGAGATCAGCGGTGACATCACTGAGAACATCTCCTATCCATCACCAGAGATCAGCAGTGACATCACTGAGAACACCTCCTATCCATCACCACAGATCAGCAGTGACATCACTGAGAACACCTCCTATCCATCACCAGAGATCAGCGGTGACATCACTGAGAACACCTCCTATCCATCACCAGAGATCAGCGGTGACATCACTGAGAACATCTCCTATCCATCACCAGAGATCAGCAGTGACATCACTGAGAACACCTCCTATCCATCACCACAGATCAGCAGTGACATCACTGAGAACACCTCCTATCCATCACCAGAGATCAGCAGTGACATCACTGAGAACACCTCCTATCCCTCACCAGAGATCAGCAGTGACATCACTGAGAACATCTCCTATCCATCACCAGAGATCAGCGGTGACATCACTGAGAACACCGCCTATCCATCACCAGAGATCAGCAGTGACATCACTGAGAACATCTCCTATCCATCACCAGAGATCAGCAGTGACATCACTGAGAACACCTCCTATCCATCACCAGAGATCAGCCGTGACATCACTGAGAACACCGCCTATCCATCACCAGAGATCAGCAGTGACATCACTGAGAACACCTCCTATCCATCACCAGAGATCAGCGGTGACATCACTGAGAACACCTCCTATCCATCACCAGAGATCAGCAGTGACATCACTGAGAACATCTCCTATCCATCACCAGAGATCAGCAGTGACATCACTGAGAACACCTCCTATCCATCACCAGAGATCAGCGGTGACATCACTGAGAACACCTCCTATCCATCACCAGAGATCAGCAGTGACATCACTGAGAACACCTCCTATCCATCACCAGAGATCAGCAGAGACATCACTGAGAACACCTCCTATCCATCACCAGAGATCAGCAGTGACATCACTGAGAACATCTCCTATCCATCACCAGAGATCAGCAGTGACATCACTGAGAACATCTCCTATCCATCACCAAAGATCAGCAGTGACATCACTGAGAACACCTCCAATCCATCACCAGAGATCAGCGGTGACATCACTGAGAACACCTCCTATCCATCACCAGAGATCAGCAGTGACATCACTGAGAACACCGCCTATCCATCACCAGAGATCAGCAGTGACATCACTGAGAACACCTCCTATCCATCACCAGAGATCAGCAGTGACATTACTGAGAACACCTCCTATCCATCACCAGAGATCAGCAGTGACATCACTGAGAACATCTCCTATCCATCACCAGAGATCAGCAGTGACATCACTGAGAACACCGCCTATCCATCACCAGAGATCAGCAGTGACATCACTGAGAACACCTCCTATCCATCACCAGAGATCAGCAGTGACATCACTGAGAACACCTCCTATCCATCACCAGAGATCAGCAGTGACATCACTGAGAACACCTCCTATCCATCACCAGAGATCAGCAGTGACATCACTGAGAACACCTCCTATCCATCACCAGAGATCAGCAGTGACATCACTGAGAACATCTCCTATCCATCACCAAAGATCAGCAGTGACATCACTGAGAACACCTCCAATCCATCACCAGAGATCAGCAGTGACATCACTGAGAACACCGCCTATCCATCACCAGAGATCAGCAGTGACATCACTGAGAACATCTCCTATCCATCACCAGAGATCAGCAGTGACATCACTGAGAACATCTCCTATCCATCACCAGAGATCAGCGGTGACATCACTGAGAACACCTCCAATCCATCACCAGAGATCAGCGGTGACATCACTGAGAACACCTCCTATCCATCACCAGAGATCAGCAGTGACATCACTGAGAACACCTCCTATCCATCACCAGAGATCAGCAGTGACATCACTGAGAACACCTCCTATCCATCACCAGAGATCAACGGTGACATCACTGAGAACACCTCCTATCCATCACCAGAGATCAGCGGTGACATCACTGAGAACACCGCCTATCCATCACCAGAGATCAGCGGTGACATCACTGAGAACACCTCCTATCCATCACCAGAGATCAGCGGTGACATCACTGAGAACACCTCCTATCCATCACCAGAGATCAGCGGTGACATCACTGAGAACACCTCCTATCCATCACCAGAGATCAGCAGTGACATCACTGAGAACACCTCCTATCCATCACCAGAGATCAGCGGTGACATCACTGAGAACACCTCCTATCCATCACCAGAGATCAGCAGTGACATCACTGAGAACACCTCCTATCCATCACCAGAGATCAGCAGTGACATCACTGAGACCGTCACCTATCCATCACCAGAGATCAGCAGTGACATCACTGAGAACACCTCCTATCCATCACCAGAGATCAGCGGTGAAATCACTGAGAACACCACCTATCCATCACCAGAGATCAACAGTGACATCACTGAGAACACCTCCTATCCATCACCAGAGATCAGCGGTGACATCACTGAGAACACCTCCAATCCATCACCAGAGATCAGCGGTGAAATCACTGAGAACACCACCTATCCATCACCAGAGATCAGCGGTGACATCACTGAGAACACCTCCTATCCATCACCAGAGATCAGCGATGACATCACTGAGAACACCACCTATCCATCACCAGAGATCAGCGGTGACATCACTGAGAACACATCCTATCCATCACCAGAGATCAGCGGTGACATCACTGAGAACACCTCCTATCCATCACCAGAGATCAACAGTGACATCACTGAGAACACATCCTATCCATCACCAGAGATCAGCGGTGACATCACTGAGAACACCTCCTATCCATCACCAGAGATCAGCGGTGACATCACTGAGAACACCGCCTATCCATCACCAGAGATCAGCAGTGACATCACTGAGAACACCTCCTATCCATCACCAGAGATCAGCGGTGACATCACTGAGAACGCCTCCTATCCATCACCAGAGATCAGCAGTGACATCAATGAGAACACCTCCTATCCATCACCAGAGATCAGCGGTGACATCACTGAGAACACCGCCTATCCATCACCAGAGATCAGCGGTGACATCACTGAGAACAACGCCTATCCATCACCAGAGATCAGCAGTGACATCACTGAGAACACCGCCTATCCATCACCAGAGATCAGCAGTGACATCACTGAGAACACCTCGTATCCATCACCAGAGATTAGCGGTGACATCACTGAGAACACCTCCTATCCATCACCAGAGATCAGCGGTGACATCACTGAGGACACCTCCTATCCATCACCAGAGATCAGCGGTGACATCACTGAGAACACCTCCAATCCATCACCAGAGATCAGCGGTGAAATCACTGAGAACACCACCTATCCATCACCAGAGATCAACAGTGACATCACTGAGAACACATCCTATCCATCACCAGAGATCAGCAGTGACATCACTGAGAACACCTCCTATCCATCACCAGAGATCAGCGGTGACATCACTGAGAACACCGCCTATCCATCACCAGAGATCAGCAGTGACATCACTGAGAACACCTCCTATCCATCACCAGAGATCAGCAGTGACATCACTGAGAACACCACCTATCCACCACCAGAGATCAGCAGTGACATGAGTGAGAACACCTCCTATCCATCACCAGAGATCAGCGGTGACATCACTGAGAACACCTATCCATCACCAGAGATCAGCGGTGACATCACTGAGAACATCTCCTATCCATCACCAGAGATCAGCAGTGACATCACTGAGAACACCTCCTATCCATCAACACAGATCAGCAGTGACATCACTGAGAACACCTCCTATCCATCACCAGAGAACAGCGGTGACATCACTGAGAACACCTCCTATCCATCACCAGAGATCAGCGGTGACATCACTGAGAACATCTCCTATCCATCACCAGAGATCAGCAGTGACATCACTGAGAACACCTCCTATCCATCACCACAGATCAGCAGTGACATCACTGAGAACACCTCCTATCCATCACCAGAGATCAGCAGTGACATCACTGAGAACACCTCCTATCCCTCACCAGAGATCAGCAGTGACATCACTGAGAACATCTCCTATCCATCACCAGAGATCAGCGGTGACATCACTGAGAACACCGCCTATCCATCACCAGAGATCAGCAGTGACATCACTGAGAACATCTCCTATCCATCACCAGAGATCAGCAGTGACATCACTGAGAACACCTCCTATCCATCACCAGAGATCAGCCGTGACATCACTGAGAACACCGCCTATCCATCACCAGAGATCAGCAGTGACATCACTGAGAACACCTCCTATCCATCACCAGAGATCAGCGGTGACATCACTGAGAACACCTCCTATCCATCACCAGAGATCAGCAGTGACATCACTGAGAACATCTCCTATCCATCACCAGAGATCAGCAGTGACATCACTGAGAACACCTCCTATCCATCACCAGAGATCAGCGGTGACATCACTGAGAACACCTCCTATCCATCACCAGAGATCAGCAGTGACATCACTGAGAACACCTCCTATCCATCACCACAGATCAGCAGAGACATCACTGAGAACACCTCCTATCCATCACCAGAGATCAGCAGTGACATCACTGAGAACATCTCCTATCCATCACCAGAGATCAGCAGTGACATCACTGAGAACATCTCCTATCCATCACCAAAGATCAGCAGTGACATCACTGAGAACACCTCCAATCCATCACCAGAGATCAGCGGTGACATCACTGAGAACACCTCCTATCCATCACCAGAGATCAGCAGTGACATCACTGAGAACACCGCCTATCCATCACCAGAGATCAGCAGTGACATCACTGAAAACACCTCCTATCCATCACCAGAGATCAGCAGTGACATCACTGAGAACACCTCCTATCCATCACCAGAGATCAGCAGTGACATCACTGAGAACATCTCCTATCCATCACCAGAGATCAGCAGTGACATCACTGAGAACACCGCCTATCCATCACCAGAGATCAGCAGTGACATCACTGAGAACACCTCCTATCCATCACCAGAGATCAGCGGTGACATCACTGAGAACACCTCCTATCCATCACTAGAGATCAGCAGTAACATCACTGAGAACACATCCTATCCATCACCAGAGATCAGCGGAGACATCACTGAGAACACCTCCTATCCATCACCAGAGATCAGCAGTGACATCACTGAGAACACCTCCTACCCATCACCAGAGATCAGCAGTGACATCACTGAGAACATCTCCTATCCATCACCAAAGATCAGCAGTGACATCACTGAGAACACCTCCAATCCATCACTAGAGATCAGCAGTAACATCACTGAGAACACCGCCTATCCATCACCAGAGATCAGCAGTGACATCACTGAGAACATCTCCTATCCATCACCAGAGATCAGCAGTGACATCACTGAGAACATCTCCTATCCATCACCAGAGATCAGCAGTGACATCACTGAGAACACCTCCTATCCATCACCAGAGATCAGCAGTGACATCACTGAGAACGTCACCTATCCATCACCAGAGATCAGCAGTGACATCACTGAGAACACCTCCTATCCATCACCAGAGATCAGCGGTGAAATCACTGAGAACACCTCCTATCCATCACCAGAGATCAACAGTGACATCACTGAGAACACCTCCTATCCATCACCAGAGATCAGCGGTGACATCACTGAGAACACCTCCAATCCATCACCAGAGATCAGCGGTGAAATCACTGAGAACACATCCTATCCATCACCAGAGATCAGCAGTGACATCACTGAGAACACCGCCTATCCATCACCAGAGATCAGCGGTGACATCACTGAGAACACCTATCCATCACCAGAGATCAACAGTGACATCACTGAGAACACATCCTATCCATCACCAGAGATCAGCGGTGACATCACTGAGAACACCTCCTATCCATCACCAGAGATCAGCGGTGACATCACTGAGAACACCTCCTATCCATCACCAGAGATCAGCGGTGACATCACTGAGAACGCCTCCTATCCATCACCAGAGATCAGCAGTGACATCAATGAGAACACCTCCTATCCATCACCAGAGATCAACGGTGACATCACTGAGAACACCGCCTATCCATCACCAGAGATCAGCGGTGACATCACTGAGAACAACGCCTATCCATCACCAGAGATCAGCAGTGACATCACTGAGAACACCGCCTATCCATCACCAGAGATCAGCAGTGACATCACTGAGAACACCTCCTATCCATAACCAGAGATTAGCGGTGAAATCACTGAGAACACCTCCTATCCATCACCAGAGATCAGCGGTGACATCACTGAGGACACCTCCTATCCATCACCAGAGATCAGCGGTGACATCACTGAGAACACCTCCTATCCATCACCAGAGATCAGCGGTGACATCACTGAGAACATCTCCTATCCATCACCAGAGATCAGCAGTGACATCACTGAGACCGTCACCTATCCATCACCAGAGATCAGCGGTGAAATCACTGAGAACACCACCTATCCATCACCAGAGATCAACAGTGACATCACTGAGAACACATCCTATCCATCACCAGAGATCAGCAGTGACATCACTGAGAACACCTCCTATCCATCACCAGAGATCAGCGGTGACATCACTGAGAACACCGCCTCTCCATCACCAGAGATCAGCAGTGACATCACTGAGAACACCTCCTATCCATCACCAGAGATCAGCGGTGACATCACTGAGAACGCCTCCTATCCATCACCAGAGATCAGCAGTGACATCAATGAGAACACCTCCTATCCATCACCAGAGATCAGCGGTGACATCACTGAGAACACCGCCTATCCATCACCAGAGATCAGCGGTGACATCACTGAGAACAACGCCTATCCATCACCAGAGATCAGCAGTGACATCACTGAGGACACCGCCTATCCATCACCAGAGATCAGCGGTGACATCACTGAGGACACCTCCTATCCATCACCAGAGATCAGCGATGACATCACTGAGAACACCTCCAATCCATCACCAGAGATCAGCGGTGAAATCACTGAGAACACCACCTATCCATCACCAGAGATCAACAGTGACATCACTGAGAACACATCCTATCCATCACCAGAGATCAGCAGTGACATCACTGAGAACACCGCCTCTCCATCACCAGAGATCAGCAGTGACATCACTGAGAACACCGCCTCTCCATCACCAGAGATCAGCGGTGACATCACTGAGAACACCTCCTATCCATCACCAGAGATCAGCGGTGACATCAATGAGAACACCTCCTATCCATCACCAGAGATCAGCGGTGACATCACTGAGAACACCGCCTATCCATCACCAGAGATCAGCGGTGACATCACTGAGAACACCGCCTATCCATCACCAGAGATCAGCAGTGACATCACTGAGAACACCGCCTATCTATCACCAGAGATCAGCAGTGACATCACTGAGAACACCTCCTATCCATCACCAGAGATCAGCAGTGACATCACTGAGGACACCGCCTATCCATCACCAGAGATCAGCGGTGACATCACTGAGGACACCGCCTATCCATCACCAGAGATCAGCGGTGACATCACTGAGAACACCTCCAATCCATCACCAGAGATCAGCAGTGAAATCACTGAGAACACCTCCTATCCATCACCAGAGATCAGCGGTGACATCACTGAGAACACCTCCTATCCATCACCAGAGATCAACAGTGACATCACTGAGAACACATCCTATCCATCACCAGAGATCAGCGGTGACATCACTGAGAACACCTCCTATCCATCACCAGAGATCAGCGGTGACATCACTGAGAACACCGCCTATCCATCACCAGAGATCAGCAGTGACATCAATGAGAACACCTCCTATCCATCACCAGAGATCAGCGGTGACATCACTGAGAACACCGCCTATCCATCACCAGAGATCAGCGGTGACATCACTGAGAACACCGCCTATCCATCACCAGAGATCAGCAGTGACATCACTGAGAACACCGCCTATCTATCACCAGAGATCAGCAGTGACATCACTGAGAACACCTCCTATCCATCACCAGAGATCAGCAGTGACATCACTGAGGACACCGCCTATCCATCACCAGAGATCAGCGGTGACATCACTGAGGACACCGCCTATCCATCACCAGAGATCAGCGGTGACATCACTGAGAACACCTCCAATCCATCACCAGAGATCAGCAGTGAAATCACTGAGAACACCTCCTATCCATCACCAGAGATCAGCGGTGACATCACTGAGAACACCTCCTATCCATCACCAGAGATCAACAGTGACATCACTGAGAACACATCCTATCCATCACCAGAGATCAGCGGTGACATCACTGAGAACACCTCCTATCCATCACCAGAGATCAGCGGTGACATCACTGAGAACACCGCCTATCCATCACCAGAGATCAGCAGTGACATCAATGAGAACACCTCCTATCCATCACCAGAGATCAGCGGTGACATCACTGAGAACACCTCCTATCCATCACCAGAGATCAGCGGTGACATCACTGAGAACTCCGCCTTTCCATCACCAGAGATCAGCAGTGACATCACTGAGAACACCTCCTATCCACCACCAGAGATCAGCAGTGACATGAGTGAGAACACCTCCTATCCATCACCAGAGATCAGCGGTGACATCACTGAGAACACCTCCTATCCATCACCAGAGATCAGCGGTGACATCACTGAGAACATCTCCTATCCATCACCAGAGATCAGCAGTGACATCACTGAGAACACCTCCTATCCATCACCACAGATCAGCAGTGACATCACTGAGAACACCTCCTATCCATCACCAGAGATCAGCGGTGACATCACTGAGAACACCTCCTATCCATCACCAGAGATCAGCGGTGACATCACTGAGAACATCTCCTATCCATCACCAGAGATCAGCAGTGACATCACTGAGAACACCTCCTATCCATCACCACAGATCAGCAGTGACATCACTGAGAACACCTCCTATCCATCACCAGAGATCAGCAGTGACATCACTGAGAACACCTCCTATCCCTCACCAGAGATCAGCAGTGACATCACTGAGAACATCTCCTATCCATCACCAGAGATCAGCGGTGACATCACTGAGAACACCGCCTATCCATCACCAGAGATCAGCAGTGACATCACTGAGAACATCTCCTATCCATCACCAGAGATCAGCAGTGACATCACTGAGAACACCTCCTATCCATCACCAGAGATCAGCCGTGACATCACTGAGAACACCGCCTATCCATCACCAGAGATCAGCAGTGACATCACTGAGAACACCTCCTATCCATCACCAGAGATCAGCGGTGACATCACTGAGAACACCTCCTATCCATCACCAGAGATCAGCAGTGACATCACTGAGAACATCTCCTATCCATCACCAGAGATCAGCAGTGACATCACTGAGAACACCTCCTATCCATCACCAGAGATCAGCGGTGACATCACTGAGAACACCTCCTATCCATCACCAGAGATCAGCAGTGACATCACTCACTGAGAACACCTCCTATCCATCACCACAGATCAGCAGAGACATCACTGAGAACACCTCCTATCCATCACCAGAGATCAGCAGTGACATCACTGAGAACATCTCCTATCCATCACCAGAGATCAGCAGTGACATCACTGAGAACATCTCCTATCCATCACCAAAGATCAGCAGTGACATCACTGAGAACACCTCCAATCCATCACCAGAGATCAGCGGTGACATCACTGAGAACACCTCCTATCCATCACCAGAGATCAGCAGTGACATCACTGAGAACACCGCCTATCCATCACCAGAGATCAGCAGTGACATCACTGAAAACACCTCCTATCCATCACCAGAGATCAGCAGTGACATCACTGAGAACACCTCCTATCCATCACCAGAGATCAGCAGTGACATCACTGAGAACATCTCCTATCCATCACCAGAGATCAGCAGTGACATCACTGAGAACACCGCCTATCCATCACCAGAGATCAGCAGTGACATCACTGAGAACACCTCCTATCCATCACCAGAGATCAGCGGTGACATCACTGAGAACACCTCCTATCCATCACTAGAGATCAGCAGTAACATCACTGAGAACACATCCTATCCATCACCAGAGATCAGCGGAGACATCACTGAGAACACCTCCTATCCATCACCAGAGATCAGCAGTGACATCACTGAGAACACCTCCTATCCATCACCAGAGATCAGCAGTGACATCACTGAGAACATCTCCTATCCATCACCAAAGATCAGCAGTGACATCACTGAGAACACCTCCAATCCATCACTAGAGATCAGCAGTAACATCACTGAGAACACCGCCTATCCATCACCAGAGATCAGCAGTGACATCACTGAGAACATCTCCTATCCATCACCAGAGATCAGCAGTGACATCACTGAGAACATCTCCTATCCATCACCAGAGATCAGCAGTGACATCACTGAGAACACCTCCTATCCATCACCAGAGATCAGCAGTGACATCACTGAGAACGTCACCTATCCATCACCAGAGATCAGCAGTGACATCACTGAGAACACCTCCTATCCATCACCAGAGATCAGCGGTGAAATCACTGAGAACACCTCCTATCCATCACCAGAGATCAACAGTGACATCACTGAGAACACCTCCTATCCATCACCAGAGATCAGCGGTGACATCACTGAGAACACCTCCAATCCATCACCAGAGATCAGCGGTGAAATCACTGAGAACACATCCTATCCATCACCAGAGATCAGCAGTGACATCACTGAGAACACCGCCTATCCATCACCAGAGATCAGCGGAGACATCACTGAGAACACATATCCATCACCAGAGATCAACAGTGACATCACTGAGAACACATCCTATCCATCACCAGAGATCAGCGGTGACATCACTGAGAACACCTCCTATCCATCACCAGAGATCAGCGGTGACATCACTGAGAACACCTCCTATCCATCACCAGAGATCAGCGGTGACATCACTGAGAACGCCTCCTATCCATCACCAGAGATCAGCGGTGACATCACTGAGAACACCACCTATCCATCACCAGAGATCAGCGGTGACATCACTGAGAACACCACCTATCCATCACCAGAGATCAACAGTGACATCACTGAGAACACCTCCTATCCATCACCAGAGATCAGCAGTGACATCACTGAGAACACCACCTATCCATCACCAGAGATCAACAGTGACATCACTGAGAACACCACCTATCCATCACCAGAGATCAGCAGTGACATCAATGAGAACACCTCCTATCCATCACCAGAGATCAACGGTGACATCACTGAGAACACCGCCTATCCATCACCAGAGATCAGCGGTGACATCACTGAGAACAACGCCTATCCATCACCAGAGATCAGCAGTGACATCACTGAGAACACCGCCTATCCATCACCAGAGATCAGCAGTGACATCACTGAGAACACCTCCTATCCATAACCAGAGATTAGCGGTGACATCACTGAGAACACCTCCTATCCATCACCAGAGATCAGCGGTGACATCACTGAGGACACCTCCTATCCATCACCAGAGATCAGCGGTGACATCACTGAGAACACCTCCTATCCATCACCAGAGATCAGCAGTGACATCACTGAGACCGTCACCTATCCATCACCAGAGATCAGCAGTGACATCACTGAGAACACCTCCTATCCATCACCAGAGATCAGCGGTGAAATCACTGAGAACACCACCTATCCATCACCAGAGATCAACAGTGACATCACTGAGAACACCTCCTATCCATCACCAGAGATCAGCGGTGACATCACTGAGAACACCTCCAATCCATCACCAGAGATCAGCGGTGAAATCACTGAGAACACCACCTATCCATCACCAGAGATCAACAGTGACATCACTGAGAACACATCCTATCCATCACCAGAGATCAGCGGTGACATCACTGAGAACACCTCCTATCCATCACCAGAGATCAGCGGTGACATCACTGAGAACACCGCCTATCCATCACCAGAGATCAGCAGTGACATCACTGAGAACACCTCCTATCCATCACCAGAGATCAGCGGTGACATCACTGAGAACGCCTCCTATCCATCACCAGAGATCAGCAGTGACATCAATGAGAACACCTCCTATCCATCACCAGAGATCAGCGGTGACATCACTGAGAACACCGCCTATCCATCACCAGAGATCAGCGGTGACATCACTGAGAACAACGCCTATCCATCACCAGAGATCAGCAGTGACATCACTGAGAACACCGCCTATCCATCACCAGAGATCAGCAGTGACATCACTGAGAACACCTCGTATCCATCACCAGAGATTAGCGGTGACATCACTGAGAACACCTCCTATCCATCACCAGAGATCAGCGGTGACATCACTGAGGACACCTCCTATCCATCACCAGAGATCAGCGGTGACATCACTGAGAACACCTCCAATCCATCACCAGAGATCAGCGGTGAAATCACTGAGAACACCACCTATCCATCACCAGAGATCAACAGTGACATCACTGAGAACACATCCTATCCATCACCAGAGATCAGCAGTGACATCACTGAGAACACCTCCTATCCATCACCAGAGATCAGCGGTGACATCACTGAGAACACCGCCTATCCATCACCAGAGATCAGCAGTGACATCACTGAGAACACCTCCTATCCATCACCAGAGATCAGCGGTGACATCACTGAGAACGCCTCCTATCCATCACCAGAGATCAGCAGTGACATCAATGAGAACACCTCCTATCCATCACCAGAGATCAGCGGTGACATCACTGAGAACACCTCCTATCCATCACCAGAGATCAGCGGTGACATCACTGAGAACTCCGCCTTTCCATCACCAGAGATCAGCAGTGACATCACTGAGAACACCACCTATCCACCACCAGAGATCAGCAGTGACATGAGTGAGAACACCTCCTATCCATCACCAGAGATCAGCGGTGACATCACTGAGAACACCTCCTATCCATCACCAGAGATCAGCGGTGACATCACTGAGAACATCTCCTATCCATCACCAGAGATCAGCAGTGACATCACTGAGAACACCTCCTATCCATCACCACAGATCAGCAGTGACATCACTGAGAACACCTCCTATCCATCACCAGAGATCAGCGGTGACATCACTGAGAACACCTCCTATCCATCACCAGAGATCAGCGGTGACATCACTGAGAACATCTCCTATCCATCACCAGAGATCAGCAGTGACATCACTGAGAACACCTCCTATCCATCACCACAGATCAGCAGTGACATCACTGAGAACACCTCCTATCCATCACCAGAGATCAGCAGTGACATCACTGAGAACACCTCCTATCCCTCACCAGAGATCAGCAGTGACATCACTGAGAACATCTCCTATCCATCACCAGAGATCAGCGGTGACATCACTGAGAACACCGCCTATCCATCACCAGAGATCAGCAGTGACATCACTGAGAACATCTCCTATCCATCACCAGAGATCAGCAGTGACATCACTGAGAACACCTCCTATCCATCACCAGAGATCAGCCGTGACATCACTGAGAACACCGCCTATCCATCACCAGAGATCAGCAGTGACATCACTGAGAACACCTCCTATCCATCACCAGAGATCAGCGGTGACATCACTGAGAACACCTCCTATCCATCACCAGAGATCAGCAGTGACATCACTGAGAACATCTCCTATCCATCACCAGAGATCAGCAGTGACATCACTGAGAACACCTCCTATCCATCACCAGAGATCAGCGGTGACATCACTGAGAACACCTCCTATCCATCACCAGAGATCAGCAGTGACATCACTGAGAACACCTCCTATCCATCACCACAGATCAGCAGAGACATCACTGAGAACACCTCCTATCCATCACCAGAGATCAGCAGTGACATCACTGAGAACATCTCCTATCCATCACCAGAGATCAGCAGTGACATCACTGAGAACATCTCCTATCCATCACCAAAGATCAGCAGTGACATCACTGAGAACACCTCCAATCCATCACCAGAGATCAGCGGTGACATCACTGAGAACACCTCCTATCCATCACCAGAGATCAGCGGTGACATCACTGAGAACGCCTCCTATCCATCACCAGAGATCAGCAGTGACATCAATGAGAACACCTCCTATCCATCACCAGAGATCAACGGTGACATCACTGAGAACACCGCCTATCCATCACCAGAGATCAGCGGTGACATCACTGAGAACAACGCCTATCCATCACCAGAGATCAGCAGTGACATCACTGAGAACACCGCCTATCCATCACCAGAGATCAGCAGTGACATCACTGAGAACACCTCCTATCCATAACCAGAGATTAGCGGTGACATCACTGAGAACACCTCCTATCCATCACCAGAGATCAGCGGTGACATCACTGAGGACACCTCCTATCCATCACCAGAGATCAGCGGTGACATCACTGAGAACACCTCCTATCCATCACCAGAGATCAGCAGTGACATCACTGAGACCGTCACCTATCCATCACCAGAGATCAGCAGTGACATCACTGAGAACACCTCCTATCCATCACCAGAGATCAGCGGTGAAATCACTGAGAACACCACCTATCCATCACCAGAGATCAACAGTGACATCACTGAGAACACCTCCTATCCATCACCAGAGATCAGCGGTGACATCACTGAGAACACCTCCAATCCATCACCAGAGATCAGCGGTGAAATCACTGAGAACACCACCTATCCATCACCAGAGATCAACAGTGACATCACTGAGAACACATCCTATCCATCACCAGAGATCAGCGGTGACATCACTGAGAACACCTCCTATCCATCACCAGAGATCAGCGGTGACATCACTGAGAACACCGCCTATCCATCACCAGAGATCAGCAGTGACATCACTGAGAACACCTCCTATCCATCACCAGAGATCAGCGGTGACATCACTGAGAACGCCTCCTATCCATCACCAGAGATCAGCAGTGACATCAATGAGAACACCTCCTATCCATCACCAGAGATCAGCGGTGACATCACTGAGAACACCGCCTATCCATCACCAGAGATCAGCGGTGACATCACTGAGAACAACGCCTATCCATCACCAGAGATCAGCAGTGACATCACTGAGAACACCGCCTATCCATCACCAGAGATCAGCAGTGACATCACTGAGAACACCTCGTATCCATCACCAGAGATTAGCGGTGACATCACTGAGAACACCTCCTATCCATCACCTGAGATCAGCGGTGACATCACTGAGGACACCTCCTATCCATCACCAGAGATCAGCGGTGACATCACTGAGAACACCTCCAATCCATCACCAGAGATCAGCGGTGAAATCACTGAGAACACCACCTATCCATCACCAGAGATCAACAGTGACATCACTGAGAACACATCCTATCCATCACCAGAGATCAGCAGTGACATCACTGAGAACACCTCCTATCCATCACCAGAGATCAGCGGTGACATCACTGAGAACACCGCCTATCCATCACCAGAGATCAGCAGTGACATCACTGAGAACACCTCCTATCCATCACCAGAGATCAGCGGTGACATCACTGAGAACGCCTCCTATCCATCACCAGAGATCAGCAGTGACATCAATGAGAACACCTCCTATCCATCACCAGAGATCAGCGGTGACATCACTGAGAACACCTCCTATCCATCACCAGAGATCAGCGGTGACATCACTGAGAACTCCGCCTTTCCATCACCAGAGATCAGCAGTGACATCACTGAGAACACCACCTATCCATCACCAGAGATCAGCGGTGACATCACTGAGAACACCTCCTATCCATCACCAGAGATCAGCAGTGACATCACTGAGAACACCGCCTATCCATCACCAGAGATCAGCAGTGACATCACTGAGAACACCTCCTATCCATCACCAGAGATCAGCAGTGACATCACTGAGAACACCTCCTATCCATCACCAGAGATCAGCGGTGACATCACTGAGAACACCTCCTATCCATCACCAGAGATCAGCAGTGACATCACTGAGAACATCTCCTATCCATCACCAGAGATCAGCGGTGACATCACTGAGAACACCTCCTATCCATCACCAGAGATCAGCGGTGACATCACTGAGAACACCTCCTATCCATCACCAGAGATCAGCGGTGACATCACTGAGAACACCTCCTATCCATCACCAGAGATCAGCAGTGACATCACTGAGAACATCTCCTATCCATCACCAAAGATCAGCAGTGACATCACTGAGAACACCTCCTATCCACCACCAGAGATCAGCAGTGACATGAGTGAGAACACCTCCTATCCATCACCAGAGATCAGCGGTGACATCACTGAGAACACCTCCTATCCACCACCAGAGATCAGCAGTGACATGAGTGAGAACACCTCCTATCCATCACCAGAGATCAGCGGTGACATCACTGAGAACACCTCCTATCCATCACCAGAGATCAGCGGTGACATCACTGAGAACATCTCCTATCCATCACCAGAGATCAGCAGTGACATCACTGAGAACACCTCCTATCCATCACCACAGATCAGCAGTGACATCACTGAGAACACCTCCTATCCATCACCAGAGATCAGCGGTGACATCACTGAGAACACCTCCTATCCATCACCAGAGATCAGCGGTGACATCACTGAGAACATCTCCTATCCATCACCAGAGATCAGCAGTGACATCACTGAGAACACCTCCTATCCATCACCACAGATCAGCAGTGACATCACTGAGAACACCTCCTATCCATCACCAGAGATCAGCAGTGACATCACTGAGAACACCTCCTATCCCTCACCAGAGATCAGCAGTGACATCACTGAGAACATCTCCTATCCATCACCAGAGATCAGCGGTGACATCACTGAGAACACCGCCTATCCATCACCAGAGATCAGCAGTGACATCACTGAGAACATCTCCTATCCATCACCAGAGATCAGCAGTGACATCACTGAGAACACCTCCTATCCATCACCAGAGATCAGCCGTGACATCACTGAGAACACCGCCTATCCATCACCAGAGATCAGCAGTGACATCACTGAGAACACCTCCTATCCATCACCAGAGATCAGCGGTGACATCACTGAGAACACCTATCCATCACCAGAGATCAGCAGTGACATCACTGAGAACATCTCCTATCCATCACCAGAGATCAGCAGTGACATCACTGAGAACACCTCCTATCCATCACCAGAGATCAGCGGTGACATCACTGAGAACACCTCCTATCCATCACCAGAGATCAGCAGTGACATCACTTAGAACACCTCCTATCCATCACCACAGATCAGCAGAGACATCACTGAGAACACCTCCTATCCATCACCAGAGATCAGCAGTGACATCACTGAGAACATCTCCTATCCATCACCAGAGATCAGCAGTGACATCACTGAGAACATCTCCTATCCATCACCAAAGATCAGCAGTGACATCACTGAGAACACCTCCAATCCATCACCAGAGATCAGCGGTGACATCACTGAGAACACCTCCTATCCATCACCAGAGATCAGCAGTGACATCACTGAGAACACCGCCTATCCATCACCAGAGATCAGCAGTGACATCACTGAAAACACCTCCTATCCATCACCAGAGATCAGCAGTGACATCACTGAGAACACCTCCTATCCATCACCAGAGATCAGCAGTGACATCACTGAGAACATCTCCTATCCATCACCAGAGATCAGCAGTGACATCACTGAGAACACCGCCTATCCATCACCAGAGATCAGCAGTGACATCACTGAGAACACCTCCTATCCATCACCAGAGATCAGCGGTGACATCACTGAGAACACCTCCTATCCATCACTAGAGATCAGCAGTAACATCACTGAGAACACATCCTATCCATCACCAGAGATCAGCGGAGACATCACTGAGAACACCTCCTATCCATCACCAGAGATCAGCAGTGACATCACTGAGAACACCTCCTATCCATCACCAGAGATCAGCAGTGACATCACTGAGAACATCTCCTATCCATCACCAAAGATCAGCAGTGACATCACTGAGAACACCTCCAATCCATCACTAGAGATCAGCAGTAACATCACTGAGAACACCGCCTATCCATCACCAGAGATCAGCAGTGACATCACTGAGAACATCTCCTATCCATCACCAGAGATCAGCAGTGACATCACTGAGAACATCTCCTATCCATCACCAGAGATCAGCAGTGACATCACTGAGAACACCTCCTATCCATCACCAGAGATCAGCAGTGACATCACTGAGAACGTCACCTATCCATCACCAGAGATCAGCAGTGACATCACTGAGAACACCTCCTATCCATCACCAGAGATCAGCGGTGAAATCACTGAGAACACCTCCTATCCATCACCAGAGATCAACAGTGACATCACTGAGAACACCTCCTATCCATCACCAGAGATCAGCGGTGACATCACTGAGAACACCTCCAATCCATCACCAGAGATCAGCGGTGAAATCACTGAGAACACATCCTATCCATCACCAGAGATCAGCAGTGACATCACTGAGAACACCGCCTATCCATCACCAGAGATCAGCGGTGACATCACTGAGAACACCTATCCATCACCAGAGATCAACAGTGACATCACTGAGAACACATCCTATCCATCACCAGAGATCAGCGGTGACATCACTGAGAACACCTCCTATCCATCACCAGAGATCAGCGGTGACATCACTGAGAACACCTCCTATCCATCACCAGAGATCAGCGGTGACATCACTGAGAACGCCTCCTATCCATCACCAGAGATCAGCAGTGACATCAATGAGAACACCTCCTATCCATCACCAGAGATCAACGGTGACATCACTGAGAACACCGCCTATCCATCACCAGAGATCAGCGGTGACATCACTGAGAACAACGCCTATCCATCACCAGAGATCAGCAGTGACATCACTGAGAACACCGCCTATCCATCACCAGAGATCAGCAGTGACATCACTGAGAACACCTCCTATCCATAACCAGAGATTAGCGGTGACATCACTGAGAACACCTCCTATCCATCACCAGAGATCAGCGGTGACATCACTGAGGACACCTCCTATCCATCACCAGAGATCAGCGGTGACATCACTGAGAACACCTCCTATCCATCACCAGAGATCAGCGGTGACATCACTGAGAACATCTCCTATCCATCACCAGAGATCAGCAGTGACATCACTGAGACCGTCACCTATCCATCACCAGAGATCAGCAGTGAAATCACTGAGAACACCACCTATCCATCACCAGAGATCAACAGTGACATCACTGAGAACACATCCTATCCATCACCAGAGATCAGCAGTGACATCACTGAGAACACCTCCTATCCATCACCAGAGATCAGCGGTGACATCACTGAGAACACCGCCTCTCCATCACCAGAGATCAGCAGTGACATCACTGAGAACACCTCCTATCCATCACCAGAGATCAGCGGTGACATCACTGAGAACGCCTCCTATCCATCACCAGAGATCAGCAGTGACATCAATGAGAACACCTCCTATCCATCACCAGAGATCAGCGGTGACATCACTGAGAACACCGCCTATCCATCACCAGAGATCAGCGGTGACATCACTGAGAACAACGCCTATCCATCACCAGAGATCAGCAGTGACATCACTGAGGACACCGCCTATCCATCACCAGAGATCAGCGGTGACATCACTGAGGACACCTCCTATCCATCACCAGAGATCAGCGATGACATCACTGAGAACACCTCCAATCCATCACCAGAGATCAGCGGTGAAATCACTGAGAACACCACCTATCCATCACCAGAGATCAACAGTGACATCACTGAGAACACATCCTATCCATCACCAGAGATCAGCAGTGACATCACTGAGAACACCGCCTCTCCATCACCAGAGATCAGCAGTGACATCACTGAGAACACCGCCTCTCCATCACCAGAGATCAGCGGTGACATCACTGAGAACACCTCCTATCCATCACCAGAGATCAGCGGTGACATCAATGAGAACACCTCCTATCCATCACCAGAGATCAGCGGTGACATCACTGAGAACACCGCCTATCCATCACCAGAGATCAGCGGTGACATCACTGAGAACACCGCCTATCCATCACCAGAGATCAGCAGTGACATCACTGAGAACACCGCCTATCTATCACCAGAGATCAGCAGTGACATCACTGAGAACACCTCCTATCCATCACCAGAGATCAGCAGTGACATCACTGAGGACACCGCCTATCCATCACCAGAGATCAGCGGTGACATCACTGAGGACACCGCCTATCCATCACCAGAGATCAGCGGTGACATCACTGAGAACACCTCCAATCCATCACCAGAGATCAGCAGTGAAATCACTGAGAACACCTCCTATCCATCACCAGAGATCAGCGGTGACATCACTGAGAACACCTCCTATCCATCACCAGAGATCAACAGTGACATCACTGAGAACACATCCTATCCATCACCAGAGATCAGCGGTGACATCACTGAGAACACCTCCTATCCATCACCAGAGATCAGCGGTGACATCACTGAGAACACCGCCTATCCATCACCAGAGATCAGCAGTGACATCACTGAGAACACCTCCTATCCATCACCAGAGATCAGCGGTGACATCACTGAGAACGCCTCCTATCCATCACCAGAGATCAGCAGTGACATCAATGAGAACACCTCCTATCCATCACCAGAGATCAGCGGTGACATCACTGAGAACACCTCCTATCCATCACCAGAGATCAGCGGTGACATCACTGAGAACTCCGCCTTTCCATCACCAGAGATCAGCAGTGACATCACTGAGAACACCACCTATCCACCACCAGAGATCAGCAGTGACATGAGTGAGAACACCTCCTATCCATCACCAGAGATCAGCGGTGACATCACTGAGAACACCTCCTATCCATCACCAGAGATCAGCGGTGACATCACTGAGAACATCTCCTATCCATCACCAGAGATCAGCAGTGACATCACTGAGAACACCTCCTATCCATCACCACAGATCAGCAGTGACATCACTGAGAACACCTCCTATCCATCACCAGAGATCAGCGGTGACATCACTGAGAACACCTCCTATCCATCACCAGAGATCAGCGGTGACATCACTGAGAACATCTCCTATCCATCACCAGAGATCAGCAGTGACATCATTGAGAACACCTCCTATCCATCACCACAGATCAGCAGTGACATCACTGAGAACACCTCCTATCCATCACCAGAGATCAGCAGTGACATCACTGAGAACACCTCCTATCCCTCACCAGAGATCAGCAGTGACATCACTGAGAACATCTCCTATCCATCACCAGAGATCAGCGGTGACATCACTGAGAACACCGCCTATCCATCACCAGAGATCAGCAGTGACATCACTGAAAACACCTCCTATCCATCACCAGAGATCAGCAGTGACATCACTGAGAACACCTCCTATCCATCACCAGAGATCAGCAGTGACATCACTGAGAACATCTCCTATCCATCACCAGAGATCAGCAGTGACATCACTGAGAACACCGCCTATCCATCACCAGAGATCAGCAGTGACATCACTGAGAACACCTCCTATCCATCACCAGAGATCAGCGGTGACATCACTGAGAACACCTCCTATCCATCACTAGAGATCAGCAGTAACATCACTGAGAACACATCCTATCCATCACCAGAGATCAGCGGAGACATCACTGAGAACACCTCCTATCCATCACCAGAGATCAGCAGTGACATCACTGAGAACACCTCCTATCCATCACCAGAGATCAGCAGTGACATCACTGAGAACATCTCCTATCCATCACCAAAGATCAGCAGTGACATCACTGAGAACACCTCCAATCCATCACTAGAGATCAGCAGTAACATCACTGAGAACACCGCCTATCCATCACCAGAGATCAGCAGTGACATCACTGAGAACATCTCCTATCCATCACCAGAGATCAGCAGTGACATCACTGAGAACATCTCCTATCCATCACCAGAGATCAGCAGTGACATCACTGAGAACACCTCCTATCCATCACCAGAGATCAGCAGTGACATCACTGAGAACGTCACCTATCCATCACCAGAGATCAGCAGTGACATCACTGAGAACACCTCCTATCCATCACCAGAGATCAGCGGTGAAATCACTGAGAACACCTCCTATCCATCACCAGAGATCAACAGTGACATCACTGAGAACACCTCCTATCCATCACCAGAGATCAGCGGTGACATCACTGAGAACACCTCCAATCCATCACCAGAGATCAGCGGTGAAATCACTGAGAACACATCCTATCCATCACCAGAGATCAGCAGTGACATCACTGAGAACACCGCCTATCCATCACCAGAGATCAGCGTTGACATCACTGAGAACACATATCCATCACCAGAGATCAACAGTGACATCACTGAGAACACATCCTATCCATCACCAGAGATCAGCGGTGACATCACTGAGAACACCTCCTATCCATCACCAGAGATCAGCGGTGACATCACTGAGAACACCTCCTATCCATCACCAGAGATCAGCAGTGACATCACTGAGAACACCTCCTATCCATCACCAGAGATCATCGGTGACATCACTGAGAACGCCTCCTATCCATCACCAGAGATCAGCAGTGACATCAATGAGAACACCTCCTATCCATCACCAGAGATCAACGGTGACATCACTGAGAACACCGCCTATCCATCACCAGAGATCAGCGGTGACATCACTGAGAACAACGCCTATCCATCACCAGAGATCAGCAGTGACATCACTGAGAACACCGCCTATCCATCACCAGAGATCAGCAGTGACATCACTGAGAACACCTCCTATCCATAACCAGAGATTAGCGGTGACATCACTGAGAACACCTCCTATCCATCACCAGAGATCAGCGGTGACATCACTGAGGACACCTCCTATCCATCACCAGAGATCAGCGGTGACATCACTGAGAACACCTCCAATCCATCACCAGAGATCAGCGGTGAAATCACTGAGAACACCACCTATCCATCACCAGAGATCAACAGTGACATCACTGAGAACACATCCTATCCATCACCAGAGATCAGCAGTGACATCACTGAGAACACCTCCTATCCATCACCAGAGATCAGCGGTGACATCACTGAGAACACCGCCTCTCCATCACCAGAGATCAGCAGTGACATCACTGAGAACACCTCCTATCCATCACCAGAGATCAGCGGTGACATCACTGAGAACGCCTCCTATCCATCACCAGAGATCAGCAGTGACATCAATGAGAACACCTCCTATCCATCACCAGAGATCAGCGGTGACATCACTGAGAACACCGCCTATCCATCACCAGAGATCAGCGGTGACATCACTGAGAACAACGCCTATCCATCACCAGAGATCAGCAGTGACATCACTGAGGACACCGCCTATCCATCACCAGAGATCAGCGGTGACATCACTGAGGACACCTCCTATCCATCACCAGAGATCAGCGATGACATCACTGAGAACACCTCCAATCCATCACCAGAGATCAGCGGTGAAATCACTGAGAACACCTCCTATCCATCACCAGAGATCAGCGGTGACATCACTGAGAACACCTCCTATCCATCACCAGAGATCAGCAGTGACATCACTGAGAACACCTCCTATCCATCACCAGAGATCAGCGGTGACATCACTGAGAACACCACCTATCCATCACCAGAGATCAGCAGTGACATCACTGAGAACACATCCTATCCATCACCAGAGATCAGCGGTGACATCACTGAGAACACCACCTATCCATCACCAGAGATCAACAGTGACATCACTGAGAACACATCCTATCCATCACCAGAGATCAGCAGTGACATCACTGAGAACACCGCCTCTCCATCACCAGAGATCAGCAGTGACATCACTGAGAACACCGCCTCTCCATCACCAGAGATCAGCGGTGACATCACTGAGAACACCTCCTATCCATCACCAGAGATCAGCGGTGACATCAATGAGAACACCTCCTATCCATCACCAGAGATCAGCGGTGACATCACTGAGAACACCGCCTATCCATCACCAGAGATCAGCGGTGACATCACTGAGAACACCGCCTATCCATCACCAGAGATCAGCAGTGACATCACTGAGAACACCGCCTATCTATCACCAGAGATCAGCAGTGACATCACTGAGAACACCTCCTATCCATCACCAGAGATCAGCAGTGACATCACTGAGGACACCGCCTATCCATCACCAGAGATCAGCGGTGACATCACTGAGGACACCGCCTATCCATCACCAGAGATCAGCGGTGACATCACTGAGAACACCTCCAATCCATCACCAGAGATCAGCAGTGAAATCACTGAGAACACCTCCTATCCATCACCAGAGATCAGCGGTGACATCACTGAGAACACCTCCTATCCATCACCAGAGATCAACAGTGACATCACTGAGAACACATCCTATCCATCACCAGAGATCAGCGGTGACATCACTGAGAACACCTCCTATCCATCACCAGAGATCAGCGGTGACATCACTGAGAACACCGCCTATCCATCACCAGAGATCAGCAGTGACATCACTGAGAACACCTCCTATCCATCACCAGAGATCAGCGGTGACATCACTGAGAACGCCTCCTATCCATCACCAGAGATCAGCAGTGACATCAATGAGAACACCTCCTATCCATCACCAGAGATCAGCGGTGACATCACTGAGAACACCGCCTATCCATCACCAGAGATCAGCGGTGACATCACTGAGAACACCGCCTATCCATCACCAGAGATCAGCAGTGACATCACTGAGAACACCGCCTATCCATCACCAGAGATCAGCAGTGACATCACTGAGAACACCTCCTATCCATCACCAGAGATCAGCAGTGACATCACTGAGGACACCGCCTATCCATCACCAGAGATCAGCGGTGACATCACTGAGAACACCGCCTATCCATCACCAGAGATCAGCGGTGACATCACTGAGAACACCTCCTATCCATCACCAGAGATCAGCGGTGACATCACTGAGAACACCTCCTATCCATCACCAGAGATCAGCGGCGACATCACTAAGAACACCTCCTATCCATCACCAGAGATCAGCGGTGACATCACTGAGAACACCTCCTATCCATCACCAGAGATCAGCGGTGACATCACTGAGAACTCCGCCTTTCCATCACCAGAGATCAGCAGTGACATCACTGAGAACACCACCTATCCACCACCAGAGATCAGCAGTGACATGAGTGAGAACACCTCCTATCCATCACCAGAGATCAGCGGTGACATCACTGAGAACATCTCCTATCCATCACCAGAGATCAGCAGTGACATCACTGAGAACATCTCCTATCCATCACCAGAGATCAGCAGTGACATCACTGAGAACACCTCCTATCCATCACCAGAGATCAGCAGTGACATCACTGAGAACACCGCCTATCCATCACCAGAGATCAGCAGTGACATCACTGAGAACACCGCCTATCCATCACCAGAGATCAGCAGTGACATCACTGAGAACACCTCCTATCCATCACCAGAGATCAGCAGTGACATCACTGAGAACACCTCCTATCCATCACCAGAGATCAGCAGTGACATCACTGAGAACACCTCCTATCCATCACCAGAGATCAGCAGTGACATCACTGAGAACATCTCCTATCCATCACCAGAGATCAGCAGTGACATCACTGAGAACATCTCCTATCCATCACCAGAGATCAGCGGTGACATCACTGAGAACACCTCCTATCCATCACCAGAGATCAGCAGTGACATCACTGAGAACATCTCCTATCCATCACCAGAGATCAGCAGTGACATCACTGAGAACACCTCCTATCCATCACCAGAGATCAGCGGTGACATCACTGAGAACACCTCCTATCCATCACCAGAGATCAGCAGTGACATCACTGAGAACACCTCCTATCCATCACCAGAGACATCACTGAGAACACCTCCTATCCATCACCAGAGATCAGCGGTGACATCACTGAGAACACCTCCAATCCATCACCAGAGATCAGCAGTGACATCACTGAGAACACCGCCTATCCATCACCAGAGATCAGCAGTGACATCACTGAGAACATCTCCTATCCATCACCAGAGATCAGCAGTGACATCACTGAGAACACCTCCTATCCATCACCAGAGATCAGCAGTGACATCACTGAGAACACCACCTATCCATCACCAGAGATCAGCGGTGACATCACTGAGAACATCTCCTATCCATCACCAAAGATCAGCAGTGACATCACTGAGAACACCTCCAATCCATCACCAGAGATCAGCGGTGACATCACTGAGAACACCTCTTATCCATCACCAGAGATCAGCAGTGACATCACTGAGAACACCTCCTAACCATCACCAGAGATCAGCAGTGACATCACTGAGAACACCTCCTATCCATCACCAGAGATCAGCAGTGACATCACTGAGAACATCTCCTATCCATCACCAAAGATCAGCAGTGACATCACTGAGAACACCTCCAATCCATCACCAGAGATCAGCAGTGACATCACTGAGAACACCGCCTATCCATCACCAGAGATCAGCAGTGACATCACTGAGAACATCTCCTATCCATCACCAGAGATCAGCAGTGACATCACTGAGAACATCTCCTATCCATCACCAGAGATCAGCGGTGACATCACTGAGAACACCTCCTATCCATCACCAGAGATCAGCAGTGACATCACTGAGAACGTCACCTATCCATCACCAGAGATCAGCAGTGACATCACTGAGAACACCTCCTATCCATCACCAGAGATCAGCAGTGACATCACTGAGAACACCTCCTATCCATCACCAGAGATCAGCGGTGACATCACTGAGAACACCTCCTATCCATCACCAGAGATCAGCGGTGACATCACTGAGAACACCTCCTATCCATCACCAGAGATCAGCAGTGACATCACTGAGAACACCTCCTATCCATCACCAGAGATCAGCGGTGACATCACTGAGAACGTCACCTATCCATCACCAGAGATCAGCAGTGACATCACTGAGAACGCCTCCCATCCATCACCAGAGATCAGCGGTGACATCACTGAGAACACCGCCTATCCATCACCAGAGATCAGCGGTGAAATCACTGAGAACACCACCTATCCATCACCAGAGATCAACAGTGACATCACTGAGAACACCTCCTATCCATCACCAGAGATCAGCGGTGACATCACTGAGAACACCTCCAATCCATCACCAGAGATCAGCGGTGAAATCACTGAGAACACCACCTATCCATCACCAGAGATCAACAGTGACATCACTGAGAACACATCCTATCCATCACCAGAGATCAGCAGTGACATCACTGAGAACACCTCCTATCTATCACCAGAGATCAGCAGTGACATCAATGAGAACACCTCCTATCCATCACCAGAGATCAGCGGTGACATCACTGAGAACGCCTCCTATCCATCACCAGAGATCAGCAGTGACATCAATGAGAACACCTCCTATCCATCACCAGAGATCAGCGGTGACATCACTGAGAACACCGCCTATCCATCACCAGAGATCAGCGGTGACATCACTGAGAACAACGCCTATCCATCACCAGAGATCAGCAGTGACATCACTGAGGACACCGCCTATCCATCACCAGAGATCAGCGGTGACATCACTGAGGACACCTCCTATCCATCACCAGAGATCAGCGGTGACATCACTGAGAACACCTCCAATCCATCACCAGAGATCAGCGGTGAAATCACTGAGAACACCACCTATCCATCACCAGAGATCAACAGTGACATCACTGAGAACACATCCTATCCATCACCAGAGATCAGCGGTGACATCACTGAGAACACTTCCTATCCATCACCAGAGATCAGCGGTGACATCACTGAGAACACCGCCTATCCATCACCAGAGATCAGCAGTGACATCACTGAGAACACCGCCTATCCATCACCAGAGATCAGCAGTGACATCACTGAGAACACCTCCTATCCATCACCAGAGATCAGCAGTGACATCACTGAGAACACCTCCTATCCATCACCAGAGATCAGCAGTGACATCACTGAGAACATCTCCTATCCATCACCAGAGATCAGCGGTGACATCACTGAGAACATCTCCTATCCATCACCAGAGATCAGCAGTGACATCACTGAGAACACCCCCTATCCATCACCAGAGATCAGAAGTGACATCACTGAGAACACCGCCTATCCATCACCAGAGATCAGCAGTGACATCACTGAGGACACCGCCTATCCATCACCAGAGATCAGCGGTGACATCACTGAGGACACCGCCTATCCATCACCAGAGATCAGCAGTGACATCACTGAGAACACCTCCAATCCATCACCAGAGATCAGCGGTGAAATCACTGAGAACACCACCTATCCATCACCAGAGATCAACAGTGACATCACTGAGAACACATCCTATCCATCACCAGAGATCAGCGGTGACATCACTGAGAACACCTCCTCTCCATCACCAGAGATCAGCGGTGACATCACTGAGAACACCGCCTATCCATCACCAGAGATCAGCAGTGACATCAATGAGAACACCTCCTATCCATCACCAGAGATCAGCGGTGACATCACTGAGAACACCGCCTATCCATCACCAGAGATCAGCGGTGACATCACTGAGAACACCGCCTATCCATCACCAGAGATCAGCAGTGACATCACTGAGAACACCGCCTATCCATCACCAGAGATCAGCAGCGACATCACTGAGAACACCTCCTATCCATCACCAGAGATCAGCAGTGACATCACTGAGGACACCGCCTATCCATCACCAGAGATCAGCGGTGACATCACTGAGAACACCGCCTATCCATCACCAGAGATCAGCGGTGACATCACTGAGAACACCGCCTATCCATCACCAGAGATCAGCGCTGACATCACTGAGAACACCGCCTATCCATCACCAGAGATCAGCGCTGACATCACTGAGAACACCTCCTATCCATCACCAGAGATCAGCGGTGACATCACTGAGAACACCTCCTATCCATCACCAGAGATCAGCGGTGACATCACTGAGAACACCTCCTATCCATCACCAGAGATCAGCAGTGACATCACTGAGAACACCTCCTATCCATCACCAGAGATCAGCGGTGACATCACTGAGAACACCTCCTATCCATCACCAGAGATCAGCGGTGACATCACTGAGAACACCGCCTATCCATCACCAGAGATCAGCGGTGACATCACTGAGAACACCGCCTATCCATTACCAGAGATCAGCGGTGACATCACTGAGAACACCTCCAATCCATCACCAGAGATCAGCGGTGAAATCACTGAGAACACCACCTATCCATCACCAGAGATCAACAGTGACATCACTGAGAACACATCCTATCCATCACCAGAGATCAGCGGTGACATCACTGAGAACACCTCCTCTCCATCACCAGAGATCAGCGGTGACATCACTGAGAACACCGCCTATCCATCACCAGAGATCAGCAGTGACATCAATGAGAACACCTCCTATCCATCACCAGAGATCAGCGGTGACATCACTGAGAACACCGCCTATCCATCACCAGAGATCAGCGGTGACATCACTGAGAACACCGCCTATCCATCACCAGAGATCAGCAGTGACATCACTGAGAACACCGCCTATCCATCACCAGAGATCAGCAGCGACATCACTGAGAACACCTCCTATCCATCACCAGAGA
This sequence comes from Anomaloglossus baeobatrachus, assembly GCF_048569485.1. NCBI lineage: Eukaryota > Metazoa > Chordata > Amphibia > Anura > Aromobatidae > Anomaloglossus > Anomaloglossus baeobatrachus. The sequence goes on along the minus strand of NC_134358.1, from coordinate 4,478,064 downwards.
TCAGCAGTGACATCACTGAGGACACCGCCTATCCATCACCAGAGATCAGCGGTGACATCACTGAGAACACCGCCTATCCATCACCAGAGATCAGCGGTGACATCACTGAGAACACCGCCTATCCATCACCAGAGATCAGCGCTGACATCACTGAGAACACCGCCTATCCATCACCAGAGATCAGCGCTGACATCACTGAGAACACCTCCTATCCATCACCAGAGATCAGCAGTGACATCACTGAGAACACCTCCTATCCATCACCAGAGATCAGCGGTGACATCACTGAGAACACCGTCTATCCACCCCCAGAGATCAGCGGTGACATCACTGAGAACACCTCCTATCCATCACCAGAGATCAGCGGTGACATCACTGAGAACACCTCCTATCCATCACCAGAGATCAGCGGCGACATCACTAAGAACACCTCCTATCCATCACCAGAGATCAGCGGTGACATCACTGAGAACACCTCCTATCCATCACCAGAGATCAGCGGTGACATCACTGAGAACTCCGCCTTTCCATCACCAGAGATCAGCAGTGACATCACTGAGAACACCACCTATCCACCACCAGAGATCAGCAGTGACATCACTGAGAACATCTCCTATCCATCACCAGAGATCAGCAGTGACATCACTGAGAACACCTCCTATCCATCACCAGAGATCAGCAGTGACATCACTGAGAACACCTGCTATCCATCACCAGAGATCAGCAGTGACATCACTGAGAACACCTCCTATCCCTCATTAGAGATCAGCAGTGACATCACTGAGAACACCACATTATCCATCACCAGAGATCAGCAGTGACATCACTGAGAACACCTCCTATCCATCACCAGAGATCAGCGGTGACATCACTGAGAACACCTCCTATCCATCACCAGAGATCAGCGGTGACATCACTGAGAACACCTGCTATCCATCACCAGAGATCAGCAGTGACATCACTGAGAACACCTCCTATCCCTCACCAGAGATCAGCAGTGACATCACTGAGAACACCACCTATCCATCACCAGAGATCAGCAGTGACATCACTGAGAACACCTCCTATCCATCACCAGAGATCAGCGGTGACATCACTGAGAACATCTCCTATCCATCACCAGAGATCAGCAGTGACATCACTGAGAACACCTCCTATCCATCACCAGAGATCAGCGGTGACATCACTGAGAACACCTCCTATCCATCACCAGAGATCAGCAGTGACATCACTGAGAACACCTCCTATCCATCACCAGAGATCAGCAGAGACATCACTGAGAACACCTCCTATCCATCACCAGAGATCAGCAGTGACATCACTGAGAACATCTCCTATCCATCACCAGAGATCAGCAGTGACATCACTGAGAACATCTCCTATCCATCACCAAAGATCAGCAGTGACATCACTGAGAACACCTCCCTCCAATCCATCACCAGAGATCAGCGGTGACATCACTGAGAACACCTCCTATCCATCACCAGAGATCAGCAGTGACATCACTGAGAACACCTCCTATCCATCACCAGAGATCAGCAGTGACATCACTGAGAACACCTCCTATCCATCACCAGAGATCAGCGGTGACATCACTGAGAACACCGCCTATCCATCACCAGAGATCAGCAGTGACATCACTGAGAACACCTCCCTCCAATCCATCACCAGAGATCAGCGGTGACAACACTGAGAACACCTCCTATCCATCACCAGAGATCAGCAGTGACATCACTGAGAACACCTCCTATCCATCACCAGAGATCAGCGGTGACATCACTGAGAACACCTCCTATCCATCACCAGAGATCAGCAGTGACATCACTGAGAACACCTCCTATCCATCACCAGAGATCAGCAGTGACATCACTGAGAACACCTCCTATCCATCACCAGAGATCAGCAGTGACATCACTGAGAACACCACCTATCCATCACCAGAGATCAGCGGTGACATCACTGAGAACACCTCCTATCCATCACCAGAGATCAGCAGTGACATCACTGAGAACACCGCCTATCCAGCACCAGAGATCAGCGGTGACATCACTGAGAACACCTCCTATCCATCACCAGAGATCAGCAGTGACATCACTGAGAACACCGCCTATCCATCACCAGAGATCAGCGGTGACATCACTGAGAACACCTCCTATCCATCACTAGAGATCAGCAGTGACATCACTGAGAACACCTCCTATCCATCACCAGAGATCAGCAGTGACATCACTGAGAACACCTCCTATCCATCACCAGAGATCAGCAGTGACATCACTGAGAACATCTCCTATCCATCACCAGAGATCAGCGGTGACATCACTGAGAACACCTCCTATCCATCACCAGAGATCAGCAGTGACATCACTGAGAACGTCACCTATCCATCACCAGAGATCAGCAGTGACATCACTGAGAACACCTCCTATCCATCACCAGAGATCAGCAGTGACATCACTGAGAACACCGCCTATCCATCACCAGAGATCAGCGGTGACATCACTGAGAACACCTCCTATCCATCACTAGAGATCAGCAGTGACATCACTGAGAACACCTCCTATCCATCACCAGAGATCAGCAGTGACATCACTGAGAACACCTCCTATCCATCACCAGAGATCAGCAGTGACATCACTGAGAACATCTCCTATCCATCACCAGAGATCAGCGGTGACATCACTGAGAACACCTCCTATCCATCACCAGAGATCAGCAGTGACATCACTGAGAACGTCACCTATCCATCACCAGAGATCAGCAGTGACATCACTGAGAACACCTCCTATCCATCACCAGAGATCAGCAGTGACATCACTGAGAACGTCACCTATCCATCACCAGAGATCAGCAGTGACATCACTGAGAACACCTCCTATCCATCACCAGAGATCAGCAGTGACATCACTGAGAACGTCACCTATCCATCACCAGAGATCAGCAGTGACATCACTGAGAACACCATCTATCCATCACCAGAGATCAGCGGTGACATCACTGAGAACACCGCCTATCCATCACCAGAGATCAGCAGTGACATCACTGAGAACACCTCCTATCCATCACCAGAGATCAGCAGTGACATCACTGAGAACACCTCCTATCCATCACCAGAGATCAGCGGTGACATCACTGAGAACACCTCCTATCCATCACCAGAGATCAGCAGTGACATCACTGAGAACACCTCCTATCCATCACCAGAGATCAGCGGTCACATCACTGAGAACACCTCCTATCCATCACCAGAGATCAGCGGTGACATCACTGAGAACACCTCCTATCCATCACCAGAGATCAGCGGTGAAATCACTGAGAACACCACCTATCCATCACCAGAGATCAACAGTGACATCACTGAGAACACCTCCTATCCATCACCAGAGATCAGCGGTGACATCACTGAGAACACCTCCAATCCATCACCAGAGATCAGCAGTGAAATCACTGAGAACACCACCTATCCATCACCAGAGATCAACAGTGACATCACTGAGAACACATCCTATCCATCACCAGAGATCAGCGGTGACATCACTGAGAACGCCTCCTATCCATCACCAGAGATCAGCAGTGACATCAATGAGAACACCTCCTATCCATCACCAGAGATCAGCGGTGACATCACTGAGAACACCGCCTATCCATCACCAGAGATCAGCGGTGACATCACTGAGAACAACGCCTATCCATCACCAGAGATCAGCAGTGACATCACTGAGAACACCGCCTATCCATCACCAGAGATCAGCAGTGACATCACTGAGAACACCTCCTATCCATCACCAGAGATCAGCAGTGACATCACTGAGGACACCGCCTATCCATCACCAGAGATCAGCGGTGACATCACTGAGGACACCTCCTATCCATCACCAGAGATCAGCGGTGACATCACTGAGAACACCTCCAATCCATCACCAGAGATCAGCGGTGAAATCACTGAGGACACCACCTATCCATCACCAGAGATCAGCAGTGACATCACTGAGAACACCTCCTATCCATCACCAGAGATCAGCGGTGACATCACTGAGAACACCTCCTATCCATCACCAGAGATCAGCGGTGACATCACTGAGAACACCTCCTATCCATCACCAGAGATCAGCGGTGACATCACTGAGAACGCCTCCTATCCATCACCAGAGATCAGCAGTGACATCAATGAGAACACCTCCTATCCATCACCAGAGATCAGCGGTGACATCACTGAGAACACCGCCTATCCATCACCAGAGATCAGCGGTGACATCACTGAGAACACCGCCTATCCATCACCAGAGATCAGCAGTGACATCACTGAGAACACCGCCTATCCATCACTAGAGATCAGCAGTGACATCACTGAGAACACCTCCTATCCATCACCAGAGATCAGCAGTGACATCACTGAGGACACCGCCTATCCATCACCAGAGATCAGCGGTGACATCACTGAGGACACCGCCTATCCATCACCAGAGATCAGCGGTGACATCACTGAGAACACCTCCAATCCATCACCAGAGATCAGCGGTGAAATCACTGAGAACACCACCTATCCATCACCAGAGATCAACAGTGACATCACTGAGAACACATCCTATCCATCACCAGAGATCAGCGGTGACATCACTGAGAACACCTCCTATCCATCACCAGAGATCAGCGGTGACATCACTGAGAACACCGCCTATCCATCACCAGAGATCAGCAGTGACATCACTGAGAACACCGCCTATCCATCACCAGAGATCAGCAGTGACATCACTGAGAACACCTCCTATCCATCACCAGAGATCAGCAGTGACATCACTGAGAACACCTCCTATCCATCACCAGAGATCAGCGGTGACATCACTGAGAACGCCTCCTATCCATCACCAGAGATCAGCAGTGACATCAATGAGAACACCTCCTATCCATCACCAGAGATCAGCGGTGACATCACTGAGAACACCGCCTATCCATCACCAGAGATCAGCGGTGACATCACTGAGAACACCGCCTATCCATCACAAGAGATCAGCAGTGACATCACTGAGAACACCTCCTATCCATCACCAGAGATCAGCAGTGACATCACTGAGAACACCTCCTATCCATCACCAGAGATCAGCGGTGACATCACTGAGAACGCCTCCTATCCATCACCAGAGATCAGCAGTGACATCACTGAGAACATCTCCTATCCATCACCAGAGATCAGCGGTGACATCACTGAGAACACTGCCTATCCATCACCAGAGATCAGCGGTGACATCACTGAGAACACCGCCTATCCATCACCAGAGATCAGCGGTGACATCACTGAGAACACTGCCTATCCATCACCAGAGATCAGCGGTGACATCACTGAGAACACCGCCTATCCATCACCAGAGATCAGCGGTGACATCACTGAGAACACCGCCTATCCATCACCAGAGATCAGCAGTGACATCACTGAGAACACCGCCTATCCATCACCAGAGATCAGCAGTGACATCACTGAGAACACCTCCTATCCATCACCAGAGATCAGCAGTGACATCACTGAGGACACCGCCTATCCATCACCAGAGATCAGCGGTGACATCACTGAGAACACCGCCTATCCATCACCAGAGATCAGCGGTGACATCACTGAGAACACCTCCTATCCATCACCAGAGATCAGCGGTGGCATCACTGAGAACACCTCCTATCCATCACCAGAGATCAGCGGCGACATCACTAAGAACACCTCCTATCCATCACCAGAGATCAGCGGTGACATCACTGAGAACACCTCCTATCCATCACCAGAGATCAGCGGTGACATCACTGAGAACTCCGCCTTTCCACCACCAGAGATCAGCAGTGACATGAGTGAGAACACCGCCTCTCCATCACCAGAGATCAGCGGTGACATCACTAAGAACACCTCCTATCCATCACCAGAGATCAGCGGTGACATCACTGAGAACACCTCCTATCCATCACCAGAGATCAGCAGTGACATCACTGAGAACACCTCCTATCCATCACCAGAGATCAGCAGTGACATCACTGAGAACATCTCCTATCCATCACCAGAGATCAGCGGTGACATCACTGAGAACACCGCCTATCCATCACCAGAGATCAGCAGTGACATCACTGAGAACATCTCCTATCCATCACCAGAGATCAGCAGTGACATCACTGAGAACACCTCCTATCCATCACCAGAGATCAGCAGTGACATCACTGAGAACACCTCCAATCCATCACCAGAGATCAGCAGAGACATCACTGAGAACACCTCCAATCCATCACCAGAGATCAGCAGAGACATCACTGAGAACATCTCCTATCCATCACGAGAGATCAGCAGTGACATCACTGAGAACACCTCCTATCCATCACCAGAGATCAGCGGTGACATCACTGAGAACACCTCCTATCCATCACCAGAGATCAGCAGTGACATCACTGAGAACACCTCCTATCCATCACCAGAGATCAGCAGTGACATCACTGAGAACACCTCCTATCCATCACCAGAGATCAGCAGAGACATCACTGAGAACACCTCCTATCCATCACCAGAGATCAGCAGTGACATCACTGAGAACATCTCCTATCCATCACCAGAGATCAGCAGTGACATCACTGAGAACATCTCCTATCCATCACCAAAGATCAGCAGTGACATCACTGAGAACACCTCCAATCCATCACCAGAGATCAGCGGTGACATCACTGAGAACACCTCCTATCCATCACCAGAGATCAGCAGTGACATCACTGAGAACACCTCCTATCCATCACCAGAGATCAGCAGTGACATCACTGAGAACACCTCCTATCCATCACCAGAGATCAGCAGTGACATCACTGAGAACATCTCCTATCCATCACCAAAGATCAGCAGTGACATCACTGAGAACACCTCCAATCCATCACCAGAGATCAGCAGTAACATCACTGAGAACACCGCCTATCCATCACCAGAGATCAGCAGTGACATCACTGAGAACATCTCCTATCCATCACCAGAGATCAGCAGTGACATCACTGAGAACATCTCCTATCCATCACCAGAGATCAGCGGTGACATCACTGAGAACACCTCCAATCCATCACCAGAGATCAGCAGTAACATCACTGAGAACACCGCCTATCCATCACCAGAGATCAGCAGTGACATCACTGAGAACATCTCCTATCCATCACCAGAGATCAGCAGTGACATCACTGAGAACATCTCCTATCCATCACCAGAGATCAGCGGTGACATCACTGAGAACACCTCCTATCCATCACCAGAGATCAGCGGTCACATCACTGAGAACACCTCCTATCCATCACCAGAGATCAGCAGTGACATCACTGAGAACACCTCCTATCCATCACCAGAGATCAGCGGTGAAATCACTGAGAACACCACCTATCCATCACCAGAGATCAGCGGTGACATCACTGAGAACACCACCTATCCATCACCAGAGATCAGCGGTGACATCACTGAGAACACATCCTATCCATCACCAGAGATCAGCGGTGACATCACTGAGAACACCACCTATCCATCACCAGAGATCAGCGGTGACATCACTGAGAACACCTCCTATCCATCACCAGAGATCAGCAGTGACATCACTGAGAACACATCCTATCCATCACCAGAGATCAGCGGTGACATCACTGAGAACACCTCCTATCCATCACCAGAGATCAGCGGTGACATCACTGAGAACACCTCCTATCCATCACCAGAGATCAGCAGTGACATCACTGATAACACCGCCTATCCATCACCAGAGATCAGCAGTGACATCACTGAGAACACCTCCTATCCATCACCAGAGATCAGCAGTGACATCACTGAGGACACCGCCTATCCATCACCAGAGATCAGCGGTGACATCACTGAGGACACCTCCTATCCATCACCAGAGATCAGCGGTGACATCACTGAGAACACCTCCTATCCATCACCAGAGATCAGCGGTGACATCACTGAGAGCGCCTCCTATCCATCACCAGAGATCAGCAGTGACATCACTGAGAACACCTCCTATCCATCACCAGAGATCAGCAGTGAAATCACTGAGAACACCTCCTATCCATCACCAGAGATCAGCAGTGACATCACTGAGAACACCTCCTATCCATCACCAGAGATCAGCGGTGACATCACTGAGAACACCTCCTATCCATCACCAGAGATCAGCGGTGACATCACTGAGAACACCTCCTATCCATCACCAGAGATCAGCGGTGACATCACTGAGGACACCTCCTATCCATCACCAGAGATCAGCGGTGACATCACTGAGAACACCTCCTATCCATCACCAGAGATCAGCGGTGACATCACTGAGAGCGCCTCCTATCCATCACCAGAGATCAGCAGTGACATCACTGAGAACACATCCTATCCATCACCAGAGATCAGCAGTGAAATCACTGAGAACACCTCCTATCCATCACCAGAGATCAGCAGTGACATCACTGAGAACACATCCTATCCATCACCAGAGATCAGCGGTGACATCACTGAGAACACCTCCTATCCATCACCAGAGATCAGCGGTGACATCACTGAGAACACCGCCTATCCATCACCAGAGATCAGCAGTGACATCACTGAGAACACCTCCTATCCATCACCAGAGATCAGCGGTGACATCACTGAGAACGCCTCCTATCCATCACCAGAGATCAGCAGTGACATCAATGAGAACACCTCCTATCCATCACCAGAGATCAGCGGTGACATCACTGAGAACACCGCCTATCCATCACCAGAGATCAGCAGTGACATCACTGAGAACACCGCCTCTCCATCACCAGAGATCAGCAGTGACATCACTGAGAACACCTCCTATCCATCACCAGAGATCAGCGGTGACATCACTGAGAACGCCTCCTATCCATCACCAGAGATCAGCAGTGACATCAATGAGAACACCTCCTATCCATCACCAGAGATCAGCGGTGACATCACTGAGAACACCGCCTATCCATCACCAGAGATCAGCGGTGACATCACTGAGAACACCGCCTATCCATCACCAGAGATCAGCAGTGACATCACTGAGAACACCTCCTATCCATCACCAGAGATCAGCAGTGACATCACTGAGGACACCGCCTATCCATCACCAGAGATCAGCGGTGACATCACTGAGGACACCGCCTATCCATCACCAGAGATCAGCGGTGACATCACTGAGAACACCTCCAATCCATCACCAGAGATCAGCGGTGAAATCACTGAGAACACCACCTATCCATCACCAGAGATCAACAGTGACATCACTGAGAACACATCCTATCCATCACCAGAGATCAGCGGTGACATCACTGAGAACACCTCCTCTCCATCACCAGAGATCAGCGGTGACATCACTGAGAACACCGCCTATCCATCACCAGAGATCAGCAGTGACATCACTGAGAACACCTCCTATCCATCACCAGAGATCAGCGGTGACATCACTGAGAACGCCTCCTATCCATCACCAGAGATCAGCAGTGACATCAATGAGAACACCTCCTATCCATCACCAGAGATCAGCGGTGACATCACTGAGAACACCGCCTATCCATCACCAGAGATCAGCGGTGACATCACTGAGAACACCGCCTATCCATCACCAGAGATCAGCGGTGACATCACTGAGAACACCGCCTATCCATCACCAGAGATCAGCGCTGACATCACTGAGAACACCGCCTATCCATCACCAGAGATCAGCGCTGACATCACTGAGAACACCGCCTATCCATCACCAGAGATCAGCGGTGACATCACTGAGAGCACCTCCTATCCATCACCAGAGATCAGCGGTGACATCACTGAGAACATCTCCTATCCATCACCAGAGATCAGCGGTGACATCACTGAGAACACCGCCTATCCATCACCAGAGATCAGCGGTGACATCACTGAGAACACCTCCTATCCATCACCAGAGATCAGCGGTGACATCACTGAGAACACCTCCTATCCATCACCAGAGATCAGCGGTCACATCACTGAGAACACCTCCTATCCATCACCAGAGATCAGCGGTGACATCATTGAGAACACCTCCTATCCATCACCAGAGATCAGCGGTGACATCTCTGAGAACACCTCCTATCCATTACCAGAGATCAGCGGTGACATCACTGAGAACACCTCCTATCCATCACCAGAGATCAGCGGTGACATCACTGAGAACACCTCCTATCCATCACCAGAGATCAGCAGTGACATCACTGAGAACACCTCCTATCCATCACCAGAGATCAGCGGTGACATCACTGAGAACACCGTCTATCCACCCCCAGAGATCAGCGGTGACATCACTGAGAACACCTCCTATCCATCACCAGAGATCAGCGGTGACATCACTGAGAACACCGCCTATCCATTACCAGAGATCAGCGGTGACATCACTGAGAACACCGCCTATCCATTACCAGAGATCAGCGGTGACATCACTGAGAACACCGCCTATCCATCACCAGAGATCAGTAGAGACATCACTGAGAACGCCACCTATCCATCACCAGAGATCAGCGGTGACATCACTGAGAACACCTCCTATCCATCACCAGAGATCAGCAGTGACATCACTGAGAACACCTCCTATCCATCACCAGAGGTCAGCGCTGACATCACTGAGAACACCTCCTATCCATCACCAGAGATCAGCAGTGACATCACTGAGAACACCTCCTATCCATCACCAGAGATGAGCGGTGACATCACTGAGAACACCGTCTATCCACCCCCAGAGATCAGCGGTGACATCACTGAGAACACCTCCTATCCATCACCAGAGATCAGCGGTGACATCACTGAGAACACCGCCTATCCATCCTCAGAGATCAGCGGTGACATCACTGAGAACACCGCCTATCCATTACCAGAGATCAGCGGTGACATCACTGAGAACACCGCCTATCCATCACCAGAGATCAGTAGAGACATCACTAAGAACACCACCTATCCATCACCAGAGATCAGCGATGACATCACTGAGAACACCTCCTATCCATCACCAGAGATCAGCGGTGACATCACTGAGAACACTTCCTATCCATCACCAGAGATCAGCGGTGACATCACTGAGAACACCTCCTATCCATCACCAGAGATCAGCAGTGACATCACTGAGAACACCTCCTATCCATCACCAGAGATCAGCGGTGACATCACTGAGAACACCTCCTATCCATCACCAGAGATCAGCGGTGACATCACTGAGAACGCCTCCTATCCATCACCAGAGATCAGCAGTGACATCAATGAGAACACCTCCTATCCATCACCAGAGATCAGCGGTGACATCACTGAGAACACCGCCTATCCATCACCAGAGATCAGCGGTGACATCACTGAGAACACCGCCTATCCATCACCAGAGATCAGCGGTGACATCACTGAGAACACTTCCTATCCATCACCAGAGATCAGCAGTGACATCACTGAGAACACCTCCTATCCATCACCAGAGATCAGCGGTGACATCACTGAGAACACCTCCTATCCATCACCAGAGATCAGCGGTGACATCACTGAGAACACCTCCTATCCATCACCAGAGATCAGCGGTGACATCACTGAGAACGCCTCCTATCCATCACCAGAGATCAGCAGTGACATCAATGAGAACACCTCCTATCCATCAACAGAGATCAGCGGTGACATCACTGAGAACACCTCCTATCTATCACCAGAGATCAGCGGTGACATCACTAAGAATACCTCCTATCCATCACCAGAGATCAGCGGTGACATCACTGAGAACACCGCCTATCCATCACCAGAGATCAGCAGTGACATCACTGAGAACACCGCCTATCCATCACCAGAGATCAGCAGTGACATCACTGAGAACACCTCCTATCCATCACCAGAGATCAGCAGTGACATCACTGAGGACACCGCCTATCCATCACCAGAGATCAGCGGTGACATCACTGAGAACACCGCCTATCCATCACCAGAGATCAGCGGTGACATCACTGAGAACACCGCCTATCCATCACCAGAGATCAGCGCTGACATCACTGAGAACACCGCCTATCCATCACCAGAGATCAGCGCTGACATCACTGAGAACACCTCCTATCCATCACCAGAGATCAGCGGTGACATTACTGAGAACACCTCCTATCCATCACCAGAGATCAGCAGTGACATCACTGAGAACACCGCCTATCCATCACCAGAGATCAGAGGTGACATCACTGAGAACACCTCCTATCCATCACCAGAGATCAGCAGTGACATCACTGAGAACACCTCCTATCCATCACCAGAGATCAGCAGTGACATCACTGAGAACACCTCCTATCCATCCCCAGAGATCAGCGGTGACATCTCTGAGAACACCTCCTATCCATCACCAGAGATCATCGGTGACATCACTGAGAACACCTCCTATCCATCACCAGAGATCAGCGGTGACATCACTGAGAACACCTCCTATCCATCACCAGAGATCAGCAGTGACATCACTGAGAACACCTCCTATCCATCACCAGAGATCAGCGGTGACATCACTGAGAACACCGTCTATCCACCCCCAGAGATCAGCGGTGACATCACTGAGAACACCTCCTATCCATCACCAGAGATCAGCGGTGACATCACTGAGAACACCGCCTATCCATTACCAGAGATCAGCGGTGACATCACTGAGAACACCGCCTATCCATTACCAGAGATCTGCGGTGACATCACTGAGATCACCGCCTATCCATCACCAGAGATCAGTAGAGACATCACTGAGAACGCCACCTATCCATCACCAGAGATCAGCGGTGACATCACTGAGAACACCTCCTATCCATCACCAGAGATCAGCGGTGACATCACTGAGAACACCATCTATCCATCACCAGAGATCAGCAGTGACATCACTGAGAACACCATCTATCCATCACCAGAGATCAGCAGTGACATCACTGAGAACACCTCCTATCCATCACCAGAGATCAGCAGTGACATCACTGAGAACACCATCTATCCATCACCAGAGATCAGCAGTGACATCACTGAGAACACCTCCTATCCATCACCAGAGATCAGCAGTGACATCACTGAGAACACCTCCTATCCATCACCAGAGGTCAGCGCTGACATCACTGAGAACACCTCCTATCCATCACCAGAGATCAGCAGTGACATCACTGAGAACACCTCCTATCCATCACCAGAGATCAGCGGTGACATCACTGAGAACACCATCTATCCACCCCCAGAGATCAGCGGTGACATCACTGAGAACACCTCCTATCCATCACCAGAGATCAGCGGTGACATCACTGAGAACACCGCCTATCCATCCTCAGAGATCAGCGGTGACATCACTGAGAACACCGCCTATCCATTACCAGAGATCAGCGGTGACATCACTGAGAACACCGCCTATCCATCACCAGAGATCAGTAGAGACATCACTGAGAACACCACCTATCCATCACCAGAGATCAGCGGTGACATCACTGAGAACACCTCCTATCCATCACCAGAGATCAGCGGTGACTTCACTGAGGACACCTCCTATCCATCACCAGAGATCAGCGGTGACATCACTGAGAACACTTCCTATCCATCACCAGAGATCAGCGGTGACATCACTGAGAACACCTCCTATCCATCACCAGAGATCAGCGGTGACATCACTGAGAACACCTCCTATCCATCACCAGAGATCAGCGGTGACATCACTGAGAACACCTCCTATCCATCACCAGAGATCAGCGGTGACATCACTGAGAACTCCGCCTTTCCATCACCAGAGATCAGCAGTGACATCACTGAGAACACCACCTATCCACCACCAGAGATCAGCAGTGACATGAGTGAGAACACCTCCTATCCATCACCAGAGATCAGCGGTGACATCACTGAGAACATCTCCTATCCATCACCAGAGATCAGCAGTGACATCACTGAGAACACCGCCTATCCATCACCAGAGATCAGCGGTGACATCACTGAGAACACCTCCTATCCATCACCAGAGATCAGCAGTGACATCACTGAGAACACCTCCTATCCATCACCAGAGATCAGCAGTGACATCACTGAGAACACCTCCTATCCATCACCAGAGATCAGCAGTGACATCACTGAGAACATCTCCTATCCATCACCAGAGATCAGCGGTGACATCACTGAGAACACCGCCTATCCATCACCAGACATCAGCAGTGACATTACTGAGAACATCTCCTATCCATCACCAGAGATCAGCAGTGACATCACTGAGAACACCTCCTATCCATCACCAGAGATCAGCAGTGACATCACTGAGAACACCGCCTATCCATCACCAGAGATCAGCAGTGACATCACTGAGAACACCTCCTATCCATCACCAGAGATCAGCAGTGACATCACTGAGAACACCGCCTATCCATCACCAGAGATCAGCGGTGACATCACTGAGAACATCTCCTATCCATCACCAGAGATCAGCAGTGACATCACTGAGAACATCTCCTATCCATCACCAGAGATCAGCAGTGACATCACTGAGAACACCTCCTATCCATCACCAGAGATCAGCGGTGACATCACTGAGAACACCTCCTATCCATCACCAGAGATCAGCAGTGACATCACTGAGAACACCTCCTATCCATCACCAGAGATCAGCAGTGACATCACTGAGAACATCTCCTATCCATCACCAGAGATCAGCAGTGACATCACTGAGAACATCTCCTATCCATCACCAGAGATCAGCGGTGACATCACTGAGAACATCTCCTATCCATCACCAGAGATCAGCAGTGACATCACTGAGAACACCTCCTATCCATCACCAGAGATCAGCAGTGACATCACTGAGAACACCTCCTATCCATCACCAGAGATCAGCAGTGACATCACTGAGAACACCTCCTATCCATCACCAGAGATCAGCAGTGACATCACTGAGAACACCTCCAATCCATCACCAGAGATCAGCAGTGACATCACTGAGAACACCGCCTATCCATCACCAGAGATCAGCAGTGACATCACTGAGAACACCTCCTATCCATCACCAGAGATCAGCAGTGACATCACTGAGAACGTCACCTATCCATCACCAGAGATCAGCAGTGACATCACTGAGAACACCTCCTATCCATCACCAAAGATCAGCAGTGACATCACTGAGAACACCTCCAATCCATCACCAGAGATCAGCAGTGACATCACTGAGAACACCGCCTATCCATCACCAGAGATCAGCAGTGACATCACTGAGAACACCTCCTATCCATCACCAGAGATCAGCAGTGACATCACTGAGAACACCTCCTATCCATCACCAGAGATCAGCAGTGACATCACTGAGAACACCTCCCATCCATCACCAGAGATCAGCAGTGACATCACTGAGAACGTCACCTATCCATCACCAGAGATCAGCAGTGACATCACTGAGAACACCTCCTATCCATCACCAGAGATCAGCAGTGACATCACTGAGAACGTCACCTATCCATCACCAGAGATCAGTAGTGACATCACTGAGAACAACTCCTATCCATCACCAGAGATCAGCGGTGACATCACTGAGAACACCTCCTATCCATCACCAGAGATCAGCGGTGAAATCACTGAGAACAACTCCTATCCATCACCAGAGATCAGCGGTGACATCACTGAGAACACCACCTATCCATCACCAGAGATCAACAGTGACATCACTGAGAACACCTCCTATCCATCACCAGAGATCAGCGGTAACATCACTGAGAACACCTCCACTCCATCACCAGAGATCAGCGGTGAAATCACTGAGAACACCACCTATCCATCACCAGAGATCAACAGTGACATCACTGAGAACACATCCTATCCATCACCAGAGATCAACAGTGACATCACTGAGAACACCTCCTATCCATCACCAGAGATCAGCGGTGACATCACTGAGAACACCTCCACTCCATCACCAGAGATCAGCGGTGAAATCACTGAGAACACCACCTATCCATCACCAGAGATCAACAGTGACATCACTGAGAACACCTCCTATCCATCACCAGAGATCAGCGGTGACATCACTGAGAACACCGCCTATCCATCACCAGAGATCAGCAGTGACATCACTGAGAACACCTCCTATCCATCACCAGAGATCAGCGGTGACATCACTGAGAACACCTCCTATCCTTCACCAGAGATCAGCGGTGACATCACTGAGAACACCGCCTATACATCACCAGAGATCAGCGGTGACATCACTGAGAACACCTCCTATCCATCACCAGAGATCAGCGGTGACATCACTGAGAACACCACCTATCCATCACCAGAGATCAACAGTGACATCACTGAGAACATCTCCTATCCATCACCAGAGATCAGCGGTGACATCACTGAGAACACCGCCTATCCATCACCAGAGATCAGCAGTGACATCACTGAGAACACCTCCTATCCATCACCAGAGATCAGCGGTGACATCACTGAGAACACCTCCTATCCTTCACCAGAGATCAGCGGTGACATCACTGAGAACACCGCCTATACATCACCAGAGATCAGCGGTGACATCACTGAGAACACCTCCTATCCATCACCAGAGATCAGCGGTGACATCACTGAGAACACCACCTATCCATCACCAGAGATCAACAGTGACATCACTGAGAACATCTCCTATCCATCACCAGAGATCAGCGGTGACATCACTGAGAACACCGCCTATCCATCACCAGAGATCAGCAGTGACATCACTGAGAACACCTCCTATCCATCACCAGAGATCAGAGGTGACATCACTGAGAACGCCTCCTATCCATCACCAGAGATCAGCAGTGACATCACTGAGAACACCTCCTATCCATCACCAGAGATCAGCGGTGACATCACTGAGAACACCGCCTATCCATCACCAGAGATCAGCGGTGACATCACTGAGAACACCTCCTATCCATCACCAGACATCAGCGGTGACATCACTGAGAACACCTCCTATCCATCACCAGAGATCAGCGGTGACATCACTGAGAACACCGCCTATCCATCACCAGAGATCAGCGGTGACATCACTGAGAACGCCTCCTATCCATCACCAGAGATCAGCAGTGACATCACTGAGAACACCTCCTATCCATCACCAGAGATCAGAGGTGACATCACTGAGAACACCTCCTATCCATCACCAGAGATCAGCAGTGACATCACTGAGAACACCTCCTATCCATCACCAGAGATCAGCGGTGACATCACTGAGAACACCTCCTATCCATCCCCAGAGATCAGCAGTGACATCACTGAGAACACCTCCTATCCATCACCAGAGATCAGCGGTGACATCACTGAGAACGCCTCCTATACATCACCAGAGATCAGCGGTGACATCACTGAGAACACCTCCTATCCATCACCAGAGATCAGCGGTGACATCACTGAGAACACCTCCTATCCATCACCAGAGATCAGCGGTGACATCACTGAGAACACCTCCTATCCATCACCAGAGATCAGCGGTGACATCACTGAGAACACTGCCTATCCATCTCCAGAGATCAGCAGTGACATCACTGAGAACACCTCCTATACATCACCAGAGATCAGCAGTGACATCACTAAGAACACCTCCTATCCATCCCCAGAGATCAGCAGTGACATCACTGAGAACACCTCCTATCCATCACCAGAGATCAGCGGTGACATCACTGAGAACGCCTCCTATACATCACCAGAGATCAGCAGTGACATCACTGAGAACACCTCCTATCCATCACCAGAGATCAGCAGTGACATCACTGAGAACATCTCCTATCCATCACCAGAGATCAGCAGTGACATCACTGAGAACACCGCCTATCCATCACCAGAGATCAGCAGTGACATCACTGAGAACACCTCCTATCCATCACCAGAGATCAGCGGTGACATCACTGAGAACACCTCCTATCCATCACCAGAGATCAGCAGTGACATCACTGAGAACACCTCCTATCCATCACCAGAGATCAGCAGTGACATCACTGAGAACACCTCCTATCCATCACCAGAGATCAGCGGTGACATCACTGAGAACACCACCTATCCATCACCAGAGATCAGCGGTGACATCACTGAGAACACCACCTATCCATCACCAGAGATCAGCGGTGACATCACTGAGAACACCTCCTATCCATCACCAGAGATCAGCAGTGACATCACTGAGAACACCTCCTATCCATCACCAGAGATCAGCAGTGACATCACTGAGAACATCTCCTATCCATCACCAGAGATCAGCAGTGACATCACTGAGAACCCCGCCTATCCATCACCAGAGATCAGCAGTGACATCACTGAGAACACCTCCTATCCATCACCAGAGATCAGTGGTGACATCACTGAGAACACCTCCTATCCATCACCAGAGATCAGCAGTGACATCACTGAGAACACCTCCTATCCATCACCAGAGATCAGCGGTGACATCACTGAGAACACCTCCTATCCATCACCAGAGATCAGCAGTGACATCACTGAGAACACCTCCTATCCATCACCAGAGATTAGCGGTGACATCACTGAGAACACCGCCTATCCATCACCAGAGATCAGCAGTGACATCACTGAGAACACCGCCTATCCATCACCAGAGATCAGCAGTGACATCACTGAGAACATCGCCTATCCATCACCAGAGATCAGCAGTGACATCACTGAGGACACCGCCTATCCATCACCAGAGATCAGCGGTGACATCACTGAGAACACTGCCTATCCATCACCAGAGATCAGCAGTGACATCACTGAGGACACCGCCTATCCATCACCAGAGATCAGCGGTGACATCACTGAGAACACCTCCTATCCATCACCAGAGATCAGCGGTGACATCACTGAGAACACTGCCTATCCATCACCAGAGATCAGCGGTGACATCACTGAGAACACCGCCTATCCATCACCAGACATCAGCGGTGACATCACTGAGAACACCTCCTATCCATCACCAGAGATCAGCGGTGACATCACTGAGAACACCTCCTATCCTTCACCAGAGATCAGCGGTGACATCACTGAGAACACCGCCTATACATCACCAGAGATCAGCGGTGACATCACTGAGAACACCCTCTATCCATCACCAGAGATCAGCGGTGACATCACTGAGAACACCACCTATCCATCACCAGAGATCAACAGTGACATCACTGAGAACACCTCCTATCCATCACCAGAGATCAACAGTGACATCACTGAGAACATCTCCTATCCATCACCAGAGATCAGCGGTGACATCACTGAGAACACCGCCTATCCATCACCAGAGATCAGCAGTGACATCACTGAGAACACCTCCTATCCATCACCAGAGATCAGAGGTGACATCACTGAGAACGCCTCCTATCCATCACCAGAGATCAGCAGTGACATCACTGAGAACACCTCCTATCCATCACCAGAGATCAGCGGTGACATCACTGAGAACACCGCCTATCCATCACCAGAGATCAGCGGTGACATCACTGAGAACACCTCCTATCCATCACCAGACATCAGCGGTGACATCACTGAGAACATCTCCTATCCATCACCAGAGATCAGCAGTGACATCACTGAGAACACCTCCTATCCATCACCAGAGATCAGAGGTGACATCACTGAGAACACCTCCTATCCATCACCAGAGATCAACAGTGACATCACTGAGAACACCTCCTATCCATCACCAGAGATCAGCGGTGACATCACTGAGAACACCTCCTATCCATCACCAGAGATCAGCGGTGACATCACTGAGAACACCTCCTATCCATCACCAGAGATCAGAGGTGACATCACTGAGAACACCTCCTATCCATCACCAGAGATCAGAGGTGACATCACTGAGAACACCTCCTATCCATCACCAGAGATCAACAGTGACATCACTGAGAACACCTCCTATCTATCACCAGAGATCAGCGGTGACATCACTGAGAACACCTCCTATCCATCACCAGAGATCAGCGGTGACATCACTGAGAACACCTCCTATCCATCACCAGAGATCAGCGGTGACATCACTGAGAACACCACCTATCCATCACCAGAGATCAGCGGTGACATCACTGAGAACACCTCCTATCCATCACCTGAGATCAGCGGTGACATCACTGAGAACACCTCCTATCCATCACCAGAGATCAGCGGTGACATCACTGAGAACACCTCCTATCCATCACCAGAGATCAGCGGTGACATCACTGAGAACGCCTCCTATACATCACCAGAGATCAGCGGTGACATCACTGAGAACACCTCCTATCCATCACCAGAGATCAGCGGTGACATCACTGAGAACACCTCCTATCCATCACCAGAGATCAGCGGTGACATCACTGAGAACACCTCCTATCCATCACCAGAGATCAGCGGTGACATCACTGAGAACACTGCCTATCCATCACCAGAGATCAGCAGTGACATCACTGAGAACACCTCCTATACATCACCAGAGATCAGCAGTGACATCACTGAGAACACCTCCTATCCATCCCCAGAGATCAGCAGTGACATCACTGAGAACACCTCCTATCCATCACCAGAGATCAGCAGTGACATCACTGAGAACACCGCCTATCCATCACCAGAGATCAGCGGTGACATCACTGAGAACACCTCCTATCCATCACCAGAGATCAGCAGTGACATCACTGAGAACACCGCCTATCCATCACCAGAGATCAACAGTGACATCACTGAGAACACCTCCTATCCATCACTAGAGATCAGCAGTGACATCACTGAGAACACCTCATATCCATCACTAGAGATCAGCGGTGACATCACTGAGAACACTGCCTATCCATCACCAGAGATCAGCGGTGACATCACTGAGAACACCTCCTATCTATCACCAGAGATCAGCGGTGACATCACTGAGAACACCTCCTATCCATCACCAGAGATCAGCAGTGACATCACTGAGAACACCTCCTATCCATCACCAGAGATCAGCGGTGACATCACTGAGAACACCGCCTATCCATCACCAGAGATCAGCGGTGACATCACTGAGAACACCTCCTATCCATCACCAGAGATCAGCAGTGACATCACTGAGAACACCGCCTATCCATCACCAGAGATCAGCAGTGACATCACTGAGAACACCACCTATCCATCACCAGAGATCAGAAGTGACATCACTGAGAACACCTCCTATCCATCACCAGAGATCAGAAGTGACATCACTGAGAACACCTCCTATCCATCACCAGAGATCAGCGGTGACATCACTGAGAACACCTCCTATCCATCACCAGAGATCAGCAGTGACATCACTGAGAACATCTCCTATCCATCACCAGAGATCAGCAGTGACATCACTGAGAACACCTCCTATCCATCACCAGAGATCAGCGGTGACATCACTGAGAACACCTCCTATCCATCACCAGAGATCAGCGGTGACATCACTGAGAACGCCTCCTATACATCACCAGAGATCAGCGGTGACATCACTGAGAACACCTCCTATCCATCACCAGAGATCAGCGGTGACATCACTGAGAACACCTCCTATCCATCACCAGAGATCAGCGGTGACATCACTGAGAACACCTCCTATCCATCACCAGAGATCAGCGGTGACATCACTGAGAACACTGCCTATCCATCACCAGAGATCAGCAGTGACATCACTGAGAACACCTCCTATCCATCACCAGAGATCAGCAGTGACATCACTGAGAACACCGCCTATCCATCACCAGAGATCAGCAGTGACATCACTGAGAACACCTCCTATCCATCACCAGAGATCAGCGGTGACATCACTGAGAACACCTCCTATCCATCACCAGAGATCAGCAGTGACATCACTGAGAACACCACCTATCCATCACCAGAGAACAGCGGTGACATCAATGAGAGCACCTCCTATCCATCACCAGAGATCAGCAGTGACATCACTAAGAACACCTCCTATCCATCCCCAGAGATCAGCAGTGACATCACTGAGAACACCTCCTATCCATCCCCAGAGATCAGCGGTGACATCACTGAGAACGCCTCCTATACATCACCAGAGATCAGCAGTGACATCACTGAGAACACCTCCTATCCATCACCAGAGATCAGCGGTGACATCACTGAGAACACCGCCTATCCATCACCAGAGATCAGCGGTGACATCACTGAGAACACCTCCTATCCATCACCAGAGATCAGCAGTGACATCACTGAGAACACCTCCTATCCATCACCAGAGATCAGCAGTGACATCACTGAGAACACTGCCTATCCATCACCAGAGATCAGCGGTGACATCACTGAGAACACCTCCTATCTATCACCAGAGATCAGCGGTGACATCACTGAGAACACCTCCTATCCATCACCAGAGATCAGCAGTGACATCACTGAGAACACCTCCTATCCATCACCAGAGATCAGCGGTGACATCACTGAGAACACCGCCTATCCATCACCAGAGATCAGCGGTGACATCACTGAGAACACCTCCTATCCATCACCAGAGATCAGCAGTGACATCACTGAGAACACCGCCTATCCATCACCAGAGATCAGCAGTGACATCACTGAGAACACCACCTATCCATCACCAGAGATCAGAAGTGACATCACTGAGAACACCTCCTATCCATCACCAGAGATCAGCGGTGACATCACTGAGAACACCTCCTATCCATCACCAGAGATCAGCAGTGACATCACTGAGAACATCTCCTATCCATCACCAGAGATCAGCAGTGACATCACTGAGAACACCTCCTATCCATCACCAGAGATCAGCAGTGACATCACTGAGAACGCCTCCTATCCATCACCAGAGATCAGCAGTGACATCACTGAGAACATCTCCTATCCATCACCAGAGATCAGCGGTGACATCACTGAGAACACCTCCTTTCCATCACCAGAGATCAGCGGTGACATCACTGAGAACACCTCCTATCCATCACCAGAGATCAGCGGTGACATCACTGAGAACACCTCCTATCCATCACCAGAGATCAGCGGTGACATCACTGAGAACACCTCCTATCCATCACCAGAGATCAGCAGTGACATCACTGAGAACATCTCCTATCCATCACCAGAGATCAGCAGTGACATCACTGAGAACATCTCCTATCCATCACCAGAGATCAGCGGTCACATCACTGAGAACACCTCCTATCCATCACCAGAGATCAGCAGTGACATCACTGAGAACACCTCCTATCCATCACCAGAGATCAGCGGTCACATCACTGAGAACATCTCCTATCCATCACCAGAGATCAGCAGTGACATCACTGAGAACATCTCCTATCCATCACCAGAGATCAGCAGTGACATCACTGAGAACACCTCCTATCCATCACCAGAGATCAGCGGTGACATCACTGAGAACACCTCCTATCCATCACCAGAGATCAGCGGTGACATCACTGAGAACATCTCCTATCCATCACCAGAGATCAGCAGTGACATCACTGAGAAGTCACTACCTATACATCACCAGAGATCAGCGGTCACATCACTGAGAACACCTCCTATCCATCACCAGAGATCAGCGGTGACATCACTGAGAACACCTCCTATCCATCACCAGAGATCAGCAGTGACATCACTGAGAACACCTCCTATCCATCACCAGAGATCAGCGGTGACATCACTGAGAACACCGCCTATCCATCACCAGAGATCAGCAGTGACATCACTGAGAACACCTCCTATCCGTCACCAGAGATCAGCAGTGACATCACTGAGAACACCGCCTATCCATCACCAGAGATCAGCGGTGACATCACTGAGAACACCTCCTATCCATCACCAGAGATCAGCAGTGACATCACTGAGAACACCTCCTATCCATCACCAGAGATCAGCAGTGACATCACTGAGAACGCCTCCTATCCATCACCAGAGATCAGCGGTGACATCACTGAGAACACCTCCTATCCATCACCAGAGATCAGCGGTGACATCACTGAGAACACCTCCTATCCATCACCAGAGATCAGCAGTGACATCACTGAGAACACATCCTATCCATCACCAGAGATCAGCGGTGACATCACTGAGAACACCTCCTATCCATCACCAGAGATCAGCAGTGACATCACTGAGAACACCTCCTATCCATCACCAGAGATCAGCAGTGACATCACTGAGAACACCTCCTATCCATCACCAGAGATCAGCGGTGACATCACTGAGAACACCGCCTATCCATCACCAGAGATCAGCAGTGACATCACTGAGAACACCTCCTATCCATCACCAGAGATCAGCAGTGACATCACTGAGAACACCGCCTATCCATCACCAGAGATCAGCGGTGACATCACTGAGAACACCTCCTATCTATCACCAGAGATCAGCGGTGACATCACTGAGAACACCGCCTATCCATCACCAGAGATCAGCGGTGACATCACTGAGAACACCTCCTATCCATCACCAGAGATCAGCGGTGACATCACTGAGAACACCTCTTATCCATCACTAGAGATCAGCGGTGACATCACTGAGAACACCGCCTATCCATCACCAGAGATCAGCGGTGACATCACTGAGAACACCTCCTATCCATCACCAGAGATCAGCAGTGACATCACTGAGAACACCTCCTATCCATCACCAGCGATCAGCAGTGACATCACTGAGAACACCTCCTATCCATCACCAGAGATCAGCGGTGACATCACTGAGAACACCTCCTATCCATCACCAGAGATCAGCGGTGACATCACTGAGAACACCTCCTATCCATCACCAGAGATCAGCAGTGACATCACTGAGAACACCTCCTATCCATCACCAGAGATCAGCAGTGACATCACTGAGAACACCGCCTATCCATCACCAGAGATCAGCGGTGACATCACTGAGAACACCGCCTATCCATCACTGAAAAGTGTTGTCTCATTATGTATTTTTGGGACTTTACCTCTCCTTGGTTTCCCAGCAGGCCGCTTGCCTCCTGACAGTTGGAAGTGGTGGCCTGAGCTGTCCAAGCAGAGGCTGTAAAGTTGAACAGCTCCAGAGCGCAGCACTTACAACCTGTATAGCAAGGAGCTTGTAAGTGCTGCACTCCTATAGTAGGAGAGTAGTAATCAGTGTTAGACTGCAGCTGTGACCAGTAACATCAGCATGAAGCAATAAACAACATTAATAATCTCACTAAAGAACCTGACAACAGTCCTATAAGCAACAGCAGAAGATGATCGGAGGGGGGCGGCCCCTGCAGCGAGGCGGTGGCGGACACTATGTGATCTGCTCCTGCTCTTTTGCAGTGGCATAATGCTGAGAATGGCAGACCTGGAGAATATTATGGGGTCCCTGATGTGGGGGTGCTCTGTGATGATTTCATCTTCAGGACACAGAAGCAGTTGAATTCAATGGTGAAACAGTAGTCGGCTCCCTGCTCCACTATTGAGCGTCTGTATCTTAGGCAGCAGGTTTGATAATGTCAAAAGATCAGACACCTACTTATGCAAAGGTTTTCATTGTTTTCATTGGAATGTGCACAATGTAGATTCAGACTGAAGGCAGCAAAACCACAAAAGAGCACACATGGAAACGAGTAAAGAAACACGTGTGTGAGGCCTCTTCCACACAACAGTGCAAAAGTGCGTATGACCTTTCGTGTGCCGTGAGTTTGGGATATGTGTGTTCTCTGTGATAGCACACAGAGATCAGGAACTTTTTACTCACCTGTCCCCAGCTCTGCTGTCGCAGGCGCTGCTCTCCATGGTGCTCATGTTTCCGGCTCTGCTGTCACCAGCACTGCTGTCCCTGGCACTGCTATCAATGGTGCTGCTGCCTCTGGTGATGCTGTCCATGGTGCTGATGTCGCCGATGCTGCTGTCCATGGTGCTGCTGCCTCTGGTGCTGCTGTCCATGGTGCTGATGTCTCCGATGCTGCTATCCATGGTGCTGCTGCCTCTGGTGCTGCTGTCCATGGTGCTGATGTCTCCGATGCTGCTATCCATGGTGCTGCTGCCTCTGGTGATGCTGTCCATGGTGCTGATGTCGCCGATGCTGCTGTCCATGGTGCTGATGTCTCTGGTGCTGCTGTCCATGGTGCTGATGTCTCCGGTGCTGCTGTCCATGGTGCTGCTGCCTCTGGTGATGCTGTCCATGGTGCTGCTGCCTCTGGTGCTGCTGTCCATGGTGCTGATGTCTCCGGTGCTGCTGTCCATGGTGCTGATGTCTCCGGTGCTGCTGTCCATGGTGCTGCTGCCTCTGGTGATGCTGTCCATGGTGCTGCTGCCTCTGGTGCTGCTGTCCATGGTGCTGATGTCTCCGGTGCTGCTGTCCATGGTGCTGCTGCCTCTGGTGCTGCTGTCCATGGTGCTGATGTCTCCGGTGCTGCTGTCCATGGTGCTGCTGCCTCTGGTGCTGCTGTCCATGGTGCTGATGTCTCCGGTGCTGCTGTCCATGGTGCTGCTGCCTCTGGTGCTGCTGTCCATGGTGCTGATGTCTCCGGTGATGCTGTCCATGGTGCTGATGTCTCCGACTCTGCTGTTACCAGCACTGCTGTCCCTGGCACTGCTATCAATGGTGCTGCTGCTTCAGGTGATGCTATCCATGGTGCTGATGTCTCCGATGCTGCTGTCCATGGTGCTGCTGATGTCTCCGATGCTGCTATCCATGGTGCTGCTGCCTCCGGTGATGCTGTCCATGGTGCTGATGTCTCCGATGCTGCTGTCCATGGTGCTGCTGCCTCTGGTGCTGCTGTCCATGGTGCTGATGTCTCCGATGCTGCTATCCATGGTGCTGCTGTCCCTGGCACTGCTATCCATGGTGCTGATGTCTCCGATGCTGCTATCCATGGTGCTGCTGCCTCTGGTGCTGCTGTCCATGGTGCTGATGTCTCCGATGCTGCTATCCATGGTGCTGCTGCCTCTGGTGCTCCTGTCCATGGTGCTGATGTCTCCGATGCTGCTATCCATGGTGCTGCCTCTGGTGCTGCTGTCCATGGTGCTGATGTCTCCGGTGATGCTGTCCATGGTGCTGATGTCTCCGACTCTGCTGTTACCAGCACTGCTGTCCCTGGCACTGCTATCAATGGTGCTGCTGCTTCAGGTGATGCTATCCATGGTGCTGATGTCTCCGATGCTGCTGTCCATGGTGCTGCTGATGTCTCCGATGCTGCTATCCATGGTGCTGCTGCCTCCGGTGATGCTGTCCATGGTGCTGATGTCTCCGATGCTGCTGTCCATGGTGCTGCTGCCTCTGGTGCTGCTGTCCATGGTGCTGATGTCTCCGATGCTGCTATCCATGGTGCTGCTGTCCCTGGCACTGCTATCCATGGTGCTGATGTCTCCGATGCTGCTATCCATGGTGCTGCTGCCTCTGGTGCTGCTGTCCATGGTGCTGATGTCTCCGATGCTGCTATCCATGGTGCTGCTGCCTCTGGTGCTCCTGTCCATGGTGCTGATGTCTCCGATGCTGCTATCCATGGTGCTGCCTCTGGTGCTGCTGTCCATGGTGCTGATGTCTCCGATGCTGCTATCCATGGTGCTGCCTCTGGTGCTGCTGTCCATGGTGCTGCTGCCTCTGGTGCTGCTGTCCATGGTGCTGATGTCTCCGATGCTGCTATCCATGGTGCTGCCTCTGGTGCTGCTGTCCATGGTGCTGCTGCCTCTGGTGCTGCTGTCCATGGTGCTGATGTCTCCGATGCTGCTATCCATGGTGCTGCCTCTGGTGCTGCTGTCCATGGTGCTGCTGCCTCTGGTGCTGCTGTCCATGGTGCTGATGTCTCCGATGCTGCTATCCATGGTGCTGCTGCCTCTGGTGCTGCTGTCCATGGTGCTGATGTCTCCGATGCTGCTATCCATGGTGCTGCCTCTGGTGCTGCTGTCCATGGTGCTGATGGCTCCGATGCTGCTATCCATGGTGCTGCTGCCTCTGGTGATGCTGTCCATGGTGCTGATGTTTCCGGCTCTGCTGTCACCAGCACTGCTGTCCCTGGCACTGCTCTCCATGGTGCTGATGTCTCCGATGCTGCTATCCATGGTGCTGCTGATGCCTCCGGCGCTGCTGTCCCCAATGCTGCTGTCCATGGTGCTAATGTGCGCTGCTGCTTCTGGGTCCGCACTGCAGTGAATATTCATGAGCATAATGAGCTCAAAAGCAAGTGACAGCAGAGCTGAAGACAGGGGAGATGTAAAATCATTTTATTAAGCATACACGTATTTTCTCTGGTACGTGTAGTATGGATCACATCAGTGTGCGGCCGTGTGACAACAGTGTGCGGGCCGTGTGACGACAGTGTGCGACTGTGTGACATCAGTGTGCGGCCACGTGACGACAGTGTGCGGGCTGTGTGACATCAGTGTGCGGCCGTGTGACATCAGTGTGCGGGACGTGTGACATCAGTGTGCGGCCGTGTGACATCAGTGTGCGGGCCGTGTGACATCAGTGTGCGGTCGTGTGACATCAGTGTGCGGCCGTGTGACATCAGTGTGCGGGCCGTGTGACATCAGTGTGCGGGTCGTGTGACATCAATGTGCGGGCCGTGTGACATCAGTGTGCGGGCCGTGTGACATCAGTGTGCGGGCCGTGTGACATCAGTGTGCGGGTCGTGTGACATCAGTGTGCGGCCGTGTGACGACAGTGTGCGGCCGTGTGACATCAGTGTGCGGGTCGTGTGACATCAGTGTGCGGCCGTGTGACATCAGTGTGCGGTTGTGTGACATCAGTGTGCGGTCGTGTGACATCAGTGTGCGGCCGTGTGACATCAGTGTGCGGGCCGTGTGACATCAGTGTGCGGCCGTGTGACATCAGTGTGCGGGCCGTGTGACATCAGTGTGCGGCCGTGTGACATCAGAGTGCGGGCCGTGTGACATCAGTGTGCGGCCGTGTGACGACAGTGTGCGGCCGTGTGACATCAGTGTGCGGCCGTGTGACATCAGTGTGCGGCCGTGTGACATCAGTGTGCGGCCGTGTGACATCAGTGTGCGGCCGTGTGAGATCAGTGTGCGGGCCGTGTGACATCAGTGTGCGGGCCGTGTGACATCAGTGTGCGGGCCGTGTGACATCAGTGTGCGGGCCGTGTGACATCAGTGTACGGCCGTGTGACATCAGTGTACGGCCGTGTGACATCAGTGTACGGCCGTGTGACATCAGTGTGCGGCCGTGTGACATCAGTGTGCGGGCCGTGTGACATCAGTGTACGGCCGTGTGACATCAGTGTGCGGGCCGTGTGACATCAGTGTACGGCCGTGTGACATCAGTGTGCGGGCCGTGTGACGACAGTGTGCGGCCGTGTGAGATCAGTGTGCGGGTCGTGTGACATCAGTGTGCGGTCGTGTGACATCAGTGTGCGGGCCGTGTGACATCAGTGGGCGGCCGTGTGACATCAGTGTGCGGTCGTGTGACATCAGTGTGCGGCCGTGTGACATCAGTGTGCGGCCGTGTGACATCAGTGTGCGGTCGTGTGACATCAGTGTGCGGCCGTGTGACATCAGTGTGCGGTCGTGTGACATCAGTGTGCGGCCGTGTGACATCAGTGTGCGGTCGTGTGACATCAGTGTGTGGTCGTGTGACATCAGTGTGCGGTCGTGTGACATCAGTGTGCGGCCGTGTGACATCAGTGTGCGGCCGTGTGACATCAGTGTGCGGCCGTGTGACATCAGTGTGCGGTCGTGTGACATCAGTGTGCGGCCGTGTGACATCAGTGTGCGGCCGTGTGACATCAGTGTGCGGCCGTGTGACATCAGTGTGCGGTCGTGTGACATCAGTGTGTGGTCGTGTGACATCAGTGTGCGGGCCGTGTGACATCAGTGTGCGGTCGTGTGACATCAGTGTGCGGCCGTGTGACATCAGTGTGCGGCCGTGTGACATCAGTGTGCGGTCGTGTGACATCAGTGTGCGGCCGTGTGACATCAGTGTGCGGCCGTGTGACATCAGTGTGCGGCCGTGTGACATCAGTGTGCGGTCGTGTGACATCAGTGTGCGGCCGTGTGACATCAGTGTGCGGCCGTGAGACATCAGTGTGCGGTCGTGTGACATCAGTGTGCGGCCGTGTGACATCAGTGTGCGGTCGTGTGACATCAGTGTGCGGCCGTGTGACATCAGTGTGCGGCCGTGTGACATCAGTGTGCGGCCGTGTGACATCAGTGTGCGGCCGTGTGACATCAGTGTGCGGCCGTGTGACATCAGTGTGCGGTCGTGTGACATCAGTGTGCGGCCGTGTGACATCAGTGTGCGGTGTGTGACATCAGTGTGCGGCCGTGTGACATCAGTGTGCGGCCGTGTGACATCAGTGTGCGGCCGTGTGACATCAGTGTGCGGTCGTGTGACATCAGTGTGCGGTCGTGTGACATCAGTGTGCGGTCGTGTGACATCCGATACGTATAACATTGGACGTCACACACTGGAATCACTGATGTGTGAACATGGCCTAAACAGCCAGGATACCCGGAGATGAACAGGACAGAACAGCAGTTCCCCATACGCTGCGCTCCTCGTGTCGTCCTCTGTGATCCTCTCCTCACAGGAGGAAACTCCCGGGATTTTCCGCTGATTTCAGGTACAATACATCTTTGCGCTGTGTTAGTCGATAGATAGAAAAAACTGTTTACAAGAGCTGAGTCGTCAGTGGTTGATAGCGTTAATGGCCAAGTGAAAAGATGGTGAGAGCAGCTGTGGAGACTCCTCGGGCGGTCACCGAAATAGAGACATCCCTGTACCAGAAGCCAAGTGACCGTCCGACATACCTGGAATGGGACTGTTTTCATCCAAAACACATAAACTCTAGTGTACAGTCAGGCCATCAGAAACAATCTGATATGTTCCAACCCCACAGATAGAGACAATCACCATGGGGGCCTCAGAAAGACACGGGGTCAGTGGGGGCCTCAGAAAGACACGGGGGTCAGTGGGTGCTCTCCTGTGGAGACACGGGGGTTCAGTGGGTGCTCTCCTGTGGAGACACAGTGGTCAGTGGGTCCTCTCCTGTGGAGACACGGGGGTCAGTGGGTGCTCTCCTGTGGAGACACGGGGGTCAGTGGGTGCTCTCCTGTGGAGACACGGGGGTCAGTGGGTCCTCTCCTGTGGAGATGCAGGGTCAGTGGGTGCTCTCCTGTGGAGACACGGGGGTCAGCGGGTGCTGTCCTGTGGAGATGCAGGGTCAGTGGGTGCTCTCCTGTGGAGACACGGGGGTCAGTGGGTGCTCTCCTGTGGAGACACAGTGGTCAGTGGGTCCTCTCCTGTGGAGACACGGGGTTCAGTGGGTGTTCTCCTGTGGAGACACAGTGGTCAGTTGGTCCTCTCCTGTGGAGACACGGTGGTCAGTGGGTCCTCTCCTGTGGAGATGCAGGGTCAGTGGGTGCTCTCCTGTGGAGACACGAGGGTCAGTGGGTGCTCTCCTGTGGAGACACGGGGGTCAGTGGGTGCTCTCCTGTGGAGACACAGTGGTCAGTGGGTGCTCTCCTGTGGAGATGCTGGGGTCAGTGGGTGCTGTCCTGTGGAGACATGGGGGTCAGTGGGTGCTCTCGTGTGGAGACACGGGGGTCGGTGGGTGCTCTCCTGTGGAGATGCAGGGTCAGTGGGTGCTCTCGTGTGGAGATGCTGGGGTCAGTGGGTGCTGTCCTGTGGAGACACGGGGGTCAGTGGGTGCTCTCCTGTGGAGACACGGTGGTCAGTGGGTGCTGTCCTGTGGAGACACGGGGGTCAGTGGGTGCTCTCCTGTGGAGATGCTGGGGTCAGTGGGTGCTGTCCTGTGGAGACACGGGGGTCAGTGGGTGCTCTCCTGTGGAGACACGGGGGTCAGTGGGTGCTGTCCTGTGGAGATGCTGGGGTCAGTGGGTGCTCTCCTGTGGAGACACGGGGGGTCAGTGGGTGCTCTCCTGTGGAGGCATGGGGGTCAGTGGGTGCTCTCCTGTGGAGACACGGGGGTCAGTGGGTGCATTCCTGTGGAGACACGGGGGTCAGTGGGTGCTGTCCTGTGGAGACACGGGGGTCAGTGGGTGCTCTCCTGTGGAGACACGGGGGTCAGTGGGTGCTGTCCTGTGGAGACGCGGGGGTCAGTGGGTGCTCTCCTGTGGAGACACGGGGGTCAGTGGGTGCTGTCCTGTGGAGACACGGGGGTCAGTGGGTGCTCTCCTGTGGAGACACGGTGGTCAGTGGGTGCTGTCCTGTGGAGACACGGGGGTCAGTGGGTGCTCTCCTGTGGAGATGCTGGGGTCAGTGGGTGCTCTCCTGTGGAGACACAGTGGTCAGTGGGTGCTCTCCTGTGGAGATGCTGGGTTCAGTGGGTGATCTCCTGTGGAGACACGGGGGTCAGTGGGTGCTCTCCTGTGGAGACACGGGGGTCAGTGGGTGCTCTCCTGTGGAGACACGGGGGTCAGTGGGTGCTCTCCTGTGGAGATGCTGGGTTCAGTGGGTGATCTCCTGTGGAGACACGGGGGTCAGTGGGTGCTCTCCTGTGGAGATGCTGGGGTCAGTGGGTGCTCTCCTGTGGAGACACAGTGGTCAATGGGTGCTCTCCTGTGGAGACACGGGGGTCAGTGGGTGCTCTCCTGTGGAGACACGGGGGTCAGTGGGTGCTCTCCTGTGGAGACACGGGGGTCAGCGGGTGCTCTTGTCCGCTGGCCCGGCCGCTGGCTTTAGTAAGACCGCATGGACCAGGGCTCATCCCAACTGAACGCACGAACTTCATCCCTGTGGGTGGAACATTCCTCAGACAACACAGGGTGCGGGAACCACAATAATTAGACTTTATTGGATCTCAACAGTCAAAGGCAAATAAGGCTAAGTTCACATTTCCGTTGTTTTGTATCAGTCACATGCGTGGCTTGACGCATGTGACTGATGCGCTGTTCAACGCTGTACAACGGATGACAAAGAAAAGAATTCTTTGTTGGATTCCGTTGTGTGCGGGGGGCGGAGTTCGGGGGGGGGAAGCCGAGCGGGGCCGTGGCACTGAGGACGTCAGTGCCGCAGGGACTGCAGGACAGGTGAGTGTGAGTGCGTGTGTACACATGCTGAATGCGGGAGGGGGCGGAGCCGAGCGTGGGGCGGGGCCAGGCGCTGAGGATGTCAGTGGCAGTGCTGCGGTCTGCATGGCTGGGGACAGGTGAGTGTATGTGTATGTATGTATGTATGTATGTATGTATGTATGTATGTATGTGTGTGCACATACGGCGTGCGGGAGGGGGCGGAGCCGAGCGGGGGGCGGGGCCAGACGAGGGTGTCAGTGGCAGTGCTTGTCTGCATGGCTGGGGACAGGTGAGTGTATGTGTATGTATGTATGTATGTATGTATGTATGTGTGTGCACATGCGGAGTGCGGGGGGGGCGGGGCCGAGCGGGGAAGTGTCGGCCTCCCTGCACACGTAACCAGACTAAATATCGGGTAGCAAAGCACCCGATGTTTACCTTGGTTACCCGATATTTACCTTGGTTACGGGCCTACACCGCTTAGCGCTGGCTCCTTGCACCGTAACCAGGGTAAATATCGGGTAACCAACCAAAGCTGGTGACGTGTGCAGGGAGCCAGAGAGCATGCGCAGCGAAATCCGACGGATCTCGCTGCTCAAAAAACGTTACATGCTGCGTTCCCCCCGCCCGGCGGTCAGTCGTTCCACGACTGATCAGTCGGGCGGAGGGTGCAACGCAGCATCATCAGTCACAATCCGCTGCTCATACAAGTCTATGGGAGCAATGGAATCCACTAAACGGATTCCGTTGTTTACAAGAGCAGCGGATTGTGACTGATAGATTTTAGCGGAAATGTGAACTTAGCCTAACACAAATCCATGTAAAGCACACGATGTAACAGGCAACAGTCTCCCCTTCCGAAGCTTGGCTGCGGGAGATGGCGGTGACAAACTGGCTGGATAGTCCTTGTCCTAGATTGTTTCCCAGGATAACAGGGGTGAGGAGGCCGTCCATGAGCCCCACCCCAACCTCTCCCTGGTCAGCTCCCCAGTCCAGCTATACACGTGCCAAAGGGATGTCCGAGCGCTGGCCCCCAGCATGGGAGATGGTCACTTGGCGGCCTGGTAACTGATGTGCTGGGGGAACAATATCTGGGCTGACCACGGTGATGGAACATCCAGTGTCTCTAAGTGCCTGATATCACCGATCTTGGATGGTCTGGATGTGGGGATTGAGGTTGGCGGGTGTACGGTGTCCAACCTGCTGTAGGGTGTAGACCGGGTATATCACTTCCTTGGCTAATGATGTTTCTCGGAGGTAGCATTCCCCAGACCTTGATGGCTGATCTTGGCAGATGTTGACTGGTTGGACTAGCAGACGGGCTCCAGGCATGGGGCCACGGCTTTGAAGACCATCTTTGGCCATGTGTCCAAGACACCCACACGTGTAACAGCGGCGTGGGTTAGGCAAGTCACGGGCCCTGTTTGTAAACAGTCATCCTGGTGG
Organism: Anomaloglossus baeobatrachus; assembly: GCF_048569485.1. Lineage (NCBI taxonomy): Eukaryota > Metazoa > Chordata > Amphibia > Anura > Aromobatidae > Anomaloglossus > Anomaloglossus baeobatrachus. Next base: position 4,443,777 of record NC_134358.1, on the reverse strand, counting down.
GGCTTCTGCTGTGTGTTATGCTCACCGAGGGGCGGCGAGCGTCCGGGGGTGGACCCACTGGACCGTGCACCGGAATCCCCTGAGGAAGCGACCAGCAGCAAACTCCTATACAGGGACTGTGTGGCACTTCAAGCAGAAGGCCTAAATGCACAGCAGCCATGGACCAGCGGGCCATCTCTTGTGGACGGACACAGTCACAATGTCCAGGACAGGAGTCCGAGATCTAGCGGTGCTGAGGCTAAGAATGGAGTAACCTGAAATACTGAATTCAGCCGTTTCACAGACCCAGATACGAAGCTTAGATGATGCAGCCTCACATATATATATATATATATATAGATGCTCGTGTTTATTACTGATATATATATATATTCAATGATTCTCCTTATACAATACAATATACATGTAACAGACCCAGACACGTAGCTTAGATGATGTAGCCTCACATATATATATATATAGATGCTCGTGTTTATTACTGATATATATATATATTCAATGATTCTCCTTATACAATACAATATACATGTAACAGACCCAGACACGTAGCTTAGATGATGTAGCCTCACATATATATATATAGATGCTCGTGTTTATTACTGATATATATATATATATAGATGCTCGTGTTTATTACTGATATATATATATACATTCAATGATTCTCCCTATACAATACAATATACTAGCACATGTAACAGACATGGCTCCTGCATCCTGGCCCCCACCCAAGAGGATGAGCTCAAGCATGGCTCCTGCATCCTGGCCCCCACCCAAGAGGATGAACTCAAGCATGGCTCCTGCATCCTGGCCCCCACCCAAGAGGATGAACTCAAGCATGGCTCCTGCATCCTGACCCCCACCCAAGAGGATGAGCTCAAGCATGGCTCCTGCATCCTGGCCCCCACCCAAGAGGATGAGCTCAAGCATGGCTCCTGCATCCCGGCCCCCACCCAAGAGGATGAACTCAAGCATGGCTCCTGCATCCTGGCCCCCACCCAAGAGGATGAACTCAAGCATGGCTCCTGCATCCCGGCCCCCACCCAAGAGGATGAGCTCAAGCATGGCTCCTACATCCCGGCCCCCACCCAAGAGGATGAGCTCAAGCATGGCTCCTGCATCCCGGCCCCCACCCAAGAGGATGAGCTCAAGCATGGCTCCTGCATCCCGGACCCCACCCAAGAGGATGAGCTCAAGCATGGCTCCTGCATCCTGGCCCCCACCCAAGAGGATGAGCTCAAGCATGGCTCCTGCATCCTGGCCCCCACCCAAGAGGATGAACTCAAGCATGGCTCCTGCATCCCGGCCCCCACCCAAGATGATGAACTCAAGCATGGCTCCTGCATCCCGGCCCCCACCCAAGAGGATGAGCTCAAGCATGGCTCCTGCATCCTGGCCCCCACCCAAGAGGATGAGCTCAAGCATGGCTCCTGCATCCTGGCCCCCACCCAAGAGGATGAGCTCAAGCATGGCTCCTACATCCTGGCCCCCACCCAAGAGGATGAACTCAAGCATGGCTCCTGCATCCCGGCCCCCACCCAAGAGGATGAGCTCAAGCATGGCTCCTACATCCCGGCCCCCACCCAAGAGGATGAGCTCAAGCATGGCTCCTGCATCCCGGCCCCCACCCAAGAGGATGAGCTCAAGCATGGCTCCTGCATCCCGGACCCCACCCAAGAGGATGAGCTCAAGCATGGCTCCTGCATCCTGGCCCCCACCCAAGAGGATGAGCTCAAGCATGGCTCCTGCATCCTGGCCCCCACCCAAGAGGATGAACTCAAGCATGGCTCCTGCATCCCGGCCCCCACCCAAGATGATGAACTCAAGCATGGCTCCTGCATCCCGGCCCCCACCCAAGAGGATGAGCTCAAGCATGGCTCCTGCATCCTGGCCCCCACCCAAGAGGATGAGCTCAAGCATGGCTCCTGCATCCTGGCCCCCACCCAAGAGGATGAGCTCAAGCATGGCTCCTGCATCCTGGCCCCCACCCAAGAGGATGAGCTCAAGCATGGCTCCTGCATCCTGGCCCCCACCAAAGAGGATGAGCTCAAGCATGGCTCCTGCATCCCGGCCCCCACCCAAGAGGATGAGCTCAAGCATGGCTCCTGCATCCTGGCCCCCACCCAAGAGGATGAACTCAAGCATGGCTCCTGCATCCTGGCCCCCACCCAAGAGGATGAACTCAAGCATGGCTCCTGCATCCCAGACCCCCACCCAAGAGGATGAGCTCAAGCATGGCTCCTGCACCCCGGCCCCCACCCAAGAGGATGAACCAAGGAAGAATATCCAAAGTGTAGGACAACCAATCCAGTAGAGACAATGCAAATTGCTACATGCCCCGAGCCCGGCCTGCGATGCTTGCACTATATTATGTCTACACGCCCCGAGCCCGGCCTGCGATGCTTGGACTATATTATGTCTACACGCCCCGAGCCCGGCCTGCGATGCTTGGACTATATTATGTCTACACGCCCCGAGCCCGGCCTGCGATGCTTGCACTATATTATGTCTACACGCCCCGAGCCCGGCCTGCGATGCTTGGACTATATTATGTCTACACGCCCCGAGCCCGGCCTGCGATGCTTGTGTCGCGGGCGGAGGAGGGGATGCCGCGCTCTCCCACTGCTCGGGTCCAGCTGCCGCGGCTGCTGCGGCCTGCTGCTGCTCGGTGGCTCGAGAGATGGGCCGGATCCCGGGGACTCTAGCGGCGCTCCTCGCCCGTGAGTGAAAGGGGGGGTTTGGGTGTGGGAATTGTTGATTGTCTGTGACGCCACCCATGGTTGTGGTGATTGAGTGTGCACCACCGCTGCTCTGGCTGGGGATCCCGGGAGTGATGGTGTGGAGCAGCCAGTTGTTGTGTTGCCCCTCCGTGGGTAGGGGTTGGTGATCCCGGGGCCCAGTGATGGAGTTGGGGATGGTGGACAGGCGGGCTATGGGGCCTGTGGAGGTGCAGGGGCAGCGCTGTGCCGCACGGCACGGAGATACTCACTCAGCCAGTAAACACGACACAGTTCTCGGTAAACAAACGGCTGGTTGGACGGGTCCCTCAGACGGTTACGGTGCCGATATCCCCTGCAGTTGACGGTGACGGTCTCTTCCCTGCACCTATGTGTTGTTGTTTGGTAGCGATGGGTTCCCACCGGTAACCCGCTCCCCAGCTTGGATATGAACCGGAGGAGCTCCACTCTTGCCCGCAGGCGCTGGCCCTGGGAAACTGGTGCCCTGGCGGTGGCGGTGTCTCCCCTTAACGGTTGGACTGTTGCCTTCAAACGGGACTTGGTTGTTGGGAGACAGTCATCCCCTTCACTGACGGATTTGGCAAATTATGGCGACTCCTAGCCTTGCCGGGATCTGAAAGGCCCCTGCCCTGGTGCTGACTAATCTTCGTATACCGCTCCGGTACCGCCGGGTCACCACCCGTCCACGGTCCTTTCGGCAACCTCCAATCAGTCTCGCCTGCAGACGGTCACCGCCGTCTGCCAACCTTGCTGTCTCAGTCCAGGGCACACACCCGGACTAACTTCAGGCTTCTTGCTGTCACTTTCTCTTGTCACTTCTCTCACTTTCCTCCTTTACCACTTCACCAGCTTCACTCTCACTGCCCTAGCTGGACTGCCTGGTTTTCCCGCCTCCAGGACTGTGTACTCCTCGGTGGGTGGAGCCAACCGCCTGGCCCACCCCCTGGTGTGGACATCAGCCCCTGGAGGAAGGCAACAAGGATTTCTGTTTGACTTCGGTGTACCTGCAGGGAATGTGGGGTGCGTGTGGTGTAGTACCTGTGACCCCTGGCTTGCCCAGGGCGTCACACTTGGACTATATTATGTCTACACGCCCCGAGCCCGGCCTGCGATGCTGGATTGGACTATATTATGTCTACACGCCCCGAGCCCGGCCTGCGATGCTGGATTAGACTATATTATGTCTACATGCCCCGAGCCCGGCCTGCGATGCTTCATTGGACTATATTATGTCTACACGCCCCGAGCCCGGCCTGCGATGCTTGGACTATATTATGTCTACACGCCCCGAGCCCAACCTGCGATGCTTGGACTATATTATGTCTACACGCCCCGAGCCCGGCCTGCGATGATTGGACTATATTAGGTCTACACGCCCCGAGCCCGGCCTGCGATGCTTGGACTATATTATGTCTACACGCCCCGAGCCCGGCCTGTGATGCTGGATTGGACTATGTTATGTCTACACACCCCGAGCCCGGCCTGCGATACTTGATTGGACTATATTAGGTCTACACATCCCGAGCCCGGCCTGCGATGCTTGGACTATATTATGTCTACACGCCCCGAGCCCAGCCTGCGATGCTTGGACTATATTATGTCTACACGCCCCGAGCCCGGCCTGCGATGCTTGGACTATATTATGTCTACACGCCCCGAGCCCGGCCTGTGATGCTGGATTGGACTATATTATGTCCACACGCCCCGAGCCCGGCCTGTGATGCTGGATTAGACTATATTTTGTCTACACGCCCCGAGCCTGGCCTGCGATGCTTGATTGGACTATATTATGTCTACACGCCTCGAGCCTGGCCTGCGATATTGGACTATATTATGTCTACACGCCCCGAGCCCGGCCTGCGATATTGGACTATATTATGTCTCCACGCCCCGAGCCCGGCCGGCGATACTTGATTGGACTGTATTTTGTCTACACACCCCGAGCCCGGCCTGCGATGCTTGGACTATATTATGTCTACACGCCCCGAGCCCGGCCTGCGATGATTGGACTATATTATGTCTACACGCCCCGAGCCCGGCCTGCGATACTTGATTGGACTATATTATGTCTACACGCCCCGAGCCCAGCCTGCGATGCTGAATTGGACTATATTATGTCTACACGCCCCGAGCCCGGCCTGCGATGCTGGATTGGACTATATTATGTCTACACGCCCCGAGCCCGGCCTGCGATGCTTGATTGGACTATATTTTGTCTACACGCCCCGAGCCCGGCCTGCGATGCTTGATTGGACTATATTATGTCTACACGCCCCGAGCCCGGCCTGCGATGCTTGATTGGACTATATTTTGTCTACACGCCCCGAGCCCGGCCTGCGATATTGATTGGACTATATATTATGTCTACACGCCCCGAGCCCGGCCTGCGATGCTTGATTGGACTATATTATGTCTACACGCCCCGAGCCCGGCCTGCGATGCTTGATTGGACTATATTTTGTCTACACGCCCCGAGCCCGGCCTGCGATACTTGATTGGACTATATTATGTCTACACGCCCCGAGCCCGACCTGTGATGCTGGATTGGACTATATTTTGTCTACACGCCCCGAGCCCGGCCTGCGATGCTTGATTAGACTATATTATGTCTACACGCCCTGAGTCCGACCTGCGATGCTTGATTGGACTATATTATGTCTACACGCCCCGAGCCCGACCTGTGATACTTGATTAGACTATATTATGTCTACACGCCCCGAGCCCGGCCTGCGATGCTGGATTGGACTATATTTTGTCTACACGCCCCGAGCCAGGCCTGCGATGCTGGATTGGACTATATTATGTCTACACGCCCCGAGCCCGACCTGCGATGCTGGATTGGACTATATTTTGTCTGCACGCCCCGAGCCCGGCCTGCGATGCTTGATTAGACTATATTATGTCTACACGCCCTGAGTCCGACCTGCGATGCTTGATTGGACTATATTATGTCTACACGCCCCGAGCCCGACCTGTGATACTTGATTAGACTATATTATGTCTACACGCCCCGAGCCCGGCCTGCGATGCTGGATTGGACTATATTTTGTCTACACGCCCCGAGCCCGGCCTGCGATGCTGGATTGGACTATATTATGTCTACACGCCCTGAGCCTGGCCTGCGATACTTGATTGGACTATATTTTGTCTACACGCCCCGAGCCCGGCCTGCGATGCTTGATTGGACTATATTATGTCTACACGCCCCGAGCCCGGCCTGCGATGCTTGATTGGACTATATTTTGTCTACACGCCCCGAGCCCGGCCTGCGATGCTGGATTGGACTATATTTTGTCTACACGCCCCGAGCCCGGCCTGCGATGCTTGATTGGACTATATTTTGTCTACACGCCCCGAGCCCGGCCTGCGATACTTGATTGGACTATATTATGTCTACACGCCGCGAGCCCGACCTGCGATGCTGGATTGGACTATATTTTGTCTACACGCCCCGAGCCCGGCCTGCGATGCTTGATTAGACTATATTATGTCTACACGCCCTGAGTCCGACCTGCGATGCTTGATTGGACTATATTATGTCTACACGCCCCGAGCCCGACCTGCGATGCTGGATTAGACTATATTATGTCTACACGCCCTGAGCCCGGCCTGTGATGCTTGATTGGACTATATTATGTCTACACGCCCCGAGCCCGGCCTGCGATACTTGATTGGACTATATTATGTCTACACGCCCCGAGCTCGGCCTGCGATACTTGATTGGACTATATTATGTCTACACGCCCCGAGCCCGGCCTGCGATGCTTGATTGGACTATATTATGTCTACACGCCCCGAGCCCGGCCTGCGATGCTTGATTGGACTATATTTTGTCTACACGCCCCGAGCCCGGCCTGCGATGCTGGATTAGACTATATTATGTCTACACGCCCCGAGCCCGGCCTGCGATGCTTGATTGGACTATATTTTGTCTACACGCCCCGAGCCCGGCCTGCGATGCTTGATTGGACTATATTATGTCTACACGCCCCGAGCCCGACCTGTGATACTTGATTAGACTATATTATGTCTACACGCCCCGAGCCCGGCCTGCGATGCTGGATTGGACTATATTTTGTCTACACGCCCCGAGCCCGGCCTGCGATGCTGGATTGGACTATATTTTGTCTACACGCCCCGAGCCCAGCCTGCGATGCTTGATTGGACTATATTATGTCTACACGCCCCGAGCCCGACCTGCGATGCTTGATTAGACTATATTATGTCTACACGCCCCGAGCCCAGCCTGCGATGCTTGGACTATATTTTGTCTACACGCCCCGAGCCCGGCCTGCGATGATTGGACTTTATTATGTCTACACGCCCCGAGCCCGGCCTGCGATGCTTGGACTATATTTTGTCTACACGCCCCGAGCCCAGCCTGCGATGCTTGGACTATATTTTGTCTACACGCCCCGAGCCCGGCCTGCGATGCTTGGACTATATTATGTCTACACGCCCCGAGCCCGACCTGCGATGCTGGATTAGACTATATTATGTCTACACGCCCCGAGCCCGGCCTGCGATGCTGGATTGGACTATATTATGTCTACACGCCCCGAGCCCGGCCTGCGATGCTGGATTGGACTATATTATGTCTACACGCCCCGAGCCCGGCCTGCGATGCTGGATTGGACTATATTATGTCTACACGCCCCGAGCCCGGCCTGCGATGCTGGATTAGACTATATTATGTCTACACGCCCCGAGCCCGGCCTGCGATGCTGGATTAGACTATATTATGTCTACACCATTTTCTTATCTAGAACTATAAAAATTACAGTGAACAATTATCGAGAGGATTCCTTTGGCGCTCGTCATGGAGGAAGCTCACCACCGATCCAGAGTCTGTTATTTCTTTCTCGCGTGCACATGACACTTAATCTGAACACGGCCGTCAGACCTTAAGAGACAATTTGTAGTCTCACCTCAACAGCGGCACCAACGTGGACGAGATGGCAGTGAAGAGAAGATCACGGTCGAGACGGCACTGAAGAGAAGATCACGGGCGAGACGGCACTGAAGAGAAGATCACGGGAGAGACGGCACTGAAGAGAAGATGACGGGCGAGACGGCACTGAAGAGAAGATGACGGGAGAGACGGCACTGAAGAGAAGATGACGGGCGAGACGGCACTGAAGAGAAGATCACGGGAGAGACGGCACTGAAGAGAAGATTACGGGCGAGACGGCACTGAAGAGAAGATGACGGGCGAGACGGCACTGAAGAGAAGATGACGGGAGAGACGGCACTGAAGAGAAGATTACGGGCGAGACGGCACTGAAGAGAAGATCACGGGAGAGACGGCACTGAAGAGAAGATGACGGGCGAGACGGCACTGAAGAGAAGATCACGGGCGAGACGGCAGTGAAGAGAAGATCACGGGCGAGACGGCACTGAAGAGAAGATCACGGGAGAGACGGCACTGAAGAGAAGATTACGGGCGAGACGGCACTGAAGAGAAGATGACGGGCGAGACGGCACTGAAGAGAAGATCACGGGCGAGACGGCAGTGAAGAGAAGATCACGGGCGAGACGGCACTGAAGAGAAGATTACGGGCGAGACGGCACTGAAGAGAAGATCACGGGCGAGACGGCACTGTGGTGAAGAGAAGATCACGGGCGAGACGGCACTGAAGAGAAGATCACGGGCGAGACGGCACTGTGGTGAAGACTCAGGTAAGGAGACATTCAGGAGATGGCTCAGATGGACGGCGCTGCAGTGAAGGCTCTGACGTGACCGCACACCGGCGATGGAGGTGAGCAGGCTCTAGGACGACACAGAGGTTAGTAACTACAGTAGTGACTCAAACAGGGACTAGACACAATAACAACCGGGGACCTGAGAACTAGCAACACGCTATAGGCAATGTTGCTCAGGTGCCTCCTTTCAGGGGAGGACTTAAGGGGGCTTTACCCGCTACGGCATCGCTAATGCGAACTCATTGAGGTCACGGAATTTGTGACGCACATCCGCCGCATTAGCGATGCCGTTGCGTGTGACACCTATGAGCGATTTTGCATCGTTGCAAAAACGTGCAAAATCGCTCATCGGTGACATTCTCAAAAATGGTTACTGCAGCAGTGACAAAGTTGTTCCTCGTTCCTGTGGCAGCACACATCGCTGCGTGTGACACCGCAGGAACGAGGAAGCTCTCTTTATCTGCCACCCGGCTGCTATGCGGAAGGAAGGAGGCGGGCGGGATGTTCATCCCGCTCATCTTCACCCCTCCGCTTCTATTGGGCGGCGGTTCAGTGACGCTGCTGTGACGTCGCTATGACGCTGAATGAACCGCCCCCTTAGAAAGGAGGCGGTTCGCCGGTCACAGCGACGTCGCCGGGCAGGTATGTGTGACATGTCTGGGCGATGTTGTGCGGCACGGGCAGCGATTTGCCCATGTCGCATAACAGATGGGGGCGGGTACCCACACTAGCGATATCACAGCGTGTAAAGTAGCCTTTAAATACCCTTTAGGTAACTGGTGACCTCTGAGGTCACTTTTAGGTAATGAGACGCTACGTCTTTAAGAAAGTCAGCATGGCCGCGCACACATCCTATGAGAACTTACTGAAGTCTTGTGTGTGGCCTGGAAGCAGGAGAAGAGGCTTCAGCAGTGCCCGGGACAGAAGCAGAGCGCACGGCACGGGAGTGTGAGGAGACCGAGGCAGGACCTGGAGCAGGAGTGGAGGCTGTGGAGCTGCAGGGCAGGTGAGAGGAAGGACGCCACCGCTGGAGGCTGGGAGCGGGGGCACGCGTGGTAGCCACGCTGGAACTGGGAAGGTGAGAGGGGCCTAGCGGGGATAGGCGCCCCACTGTGTAGTGAGGTAGATGGCACAAGAGTATGGTGACTGCTTGAATTCATGGTTGAGGGGCCTTTTAAGATCGGTGGGCCTATCGGGTCTCCAGTTGTCGATTGGCTGTGCACTCGGCCAATCGGACTGCTTGCTCTGGGGTGTCGTGCGTCCAGTCAGCTACCCATTTTTGTATTTCTGGGTCCATCTTCCCAATAAGTTGTTCCCTTGTCTCTGGATATTTTGTATATGGCTTGACATCTAGCCAATAAGAGCCCAGTCTTATCCACCAATCGTAAAGACCCCAATGGGCTGAATGGAGAGCTCAGGGGTATAATAAGAACTGTCCATTGCCCGGGTAGACTCTTGCTACATGCTACCAATCTAGGACCTGCGGATCCGATCGACAAGCCATAACCAAACCTGGATTATAACACTATATGGACTTCAGCATCGAATGCAAGGATTTGGCTGAGATATCAAGGACTACCTAATGGAGGAATCCAGCTTGGGACAATCCCGTCATCTGACTACAGACTTTGCGGTCCTCAGCTAGTTTCCTAAATCTGGCGTTATTCCATTCTCGGTGGGTGCCCGCCAAAAGCGGGGTGCTGCTGGATTGGAGTAAGTAGCCCTGGAAGCTCTGAGGCATGGACATTCTAATCCCTGGTGAGCCAGCGGAAGGGTGAGACTCTGTTGCCTGTTACATTTGTGATTTGCTGGTTATTAGTGATGAGCGAGTACTAAAAAGCTCGGGTGCTCGAAGCTCGGGCCGAGCCTCCCAAGATACTCGTGTACTCGGCCCGAGCACCGAGCCCAATGTTATCCTATGGGAGACCCGAGTATTTTTCTAAAATGACCCCCAGGAGCATGAAGAAACCCTAAAAATGTCACAAAAGTCTCCGAAGAGTGCTCAAATGATATGGCATCAGCATGGGGAAGACCCCTTGAAGCATTTATCACTCAAAAGTCACAGCTGTGAACAATTTTGTCCAAGTTTTACGCCATTTTTACGGACTCACCAGAAAACCTTCCAAAATGACACCAAAATGAATTTTCATGGCGGAAATGTTAAGGGCACATACCCAATAGTGAGATAGAGCTGGTGTATGTTACTTTTGAGATTAATACATGAAAGATTTTACGTAAAACATTGTGTGGCACTCCGATGTCCAAAACGCACGTTTTGTGCTTTTTACTAGCGATGTCGGTCATTTTTTTTTTTTTATTCTATCTCCCTCAGTCCGTCGGTCTGTCTCTCTCTGTCTTGTCTGTCCCCCTCTCCCAGTCTGTCGGTCATTCTCCCCCCTCTCTCTTACTTACCGTTCCCCGATCACTGCCGCGGCGCTGCACAGCTGTTCACTAAACTCCGGCGGCTTTTCCTCTTTTGAAAAAGCCGGCCGCTCATTAAACAATCTCGTATTCTCTGCTTTCCTGCTTTTCGGCGCATATGATTGGTTGCAGTGAGACACGCCCCCACACTGAGTGACAGGTGTCTCACTGCACCCAATCACAGCAGCCGGTGGGCGTGTCTATACTGTGCCGTGAAATAAATAATTAAATAATTAAAAAAAACGGCGTGCGGTCCCCCCAATTTTAATACCAGCCAGATAAAGCCATACGGCTGAAGGCTGGTATTCTCAGGATGGGGAGCTCCACGTTATGGGGAGCCCCCCAGCCTAACAATATCAGTCAGCAGCCGCCCAGAATTGCCGCATACATTAGATGCGACAGTTCTGGGGCTGTACCCGGCTCTTCCCGATTTGCCCTGGTGCGTTGGCAAATCGGGGTAATAAGGAGTTAATGGCAGCCCATAGCTGCCACTAAATCCTAGATTAATCATGTCAGGCGTCTCCCCGAGATACCCTCCATGATTAATCTGTAAATAAACACACACACCCGAAAAAAATCCTTTATTAGAAATAAAAAACACAAACACATTCCCTCATTACCAATTTATTAACCCCGACAAACCCTCCATGTCCGGCGTACTCCAGGATGGTCCAGCGTCGCTTCTAGCTCTGCTGCACAATACACCGCCGCTCCGGTCACCTCCACGCAGCTAATGAGATGAGTATAGCGATCAGCTGAGCTGTCACTGAGGTTACCTGGATCCAGCAGTGGCCGCGGGTAACCTCAGTGACAGCTCAGCTGATCGCGCTACTCACCGCCGCTCCGGTCAGCTCCATGCACCAACTGAGGTGAGTATAGCGATCAGCTGCTGTCACTGAGGTTAATCGCGGCCACCGCTGGATCCACCGCTGGATCCAGTGACAGCGGGTAACCTCAGTGACAGCTCAGCTGATCGCACTATTCCCTTCATTAGCTGCGTGGAGGTGACCGGAGCGGCGGTGTCTTCAGTTGCTGTGTGGAGGTGACAGGAGCGGCGGTGTCTTCTGCAGCTCCTGTCACTTCCATGCAGCACAGCTGGACGCGACGCTGGAGGACTGTGGAGTACGCCAGACATGGAGGGTTTGTCGGGGTTAATAAATTGCTAATGAGGGACTTTGTTAGTGTTTTTTATTTCTAATAAAGGATTTTTCGGGTGTGTGTGTTTTTTAACTGTAATTTACAGATTAATCATGGAAGGAATCTCGGAGACGCCTGACATGATTAATCTAGGACTTATTGGCAGCTATGGGCTGCCATTAACTCCTTATTACCCCGATTTGCCAACGCACCAGGGCAAATCGGGAAGAGCCGGGTACAGTCCCAGAACTGTCGCATATAATGTATGTGGCAATTCTGGGCAGCTGCTGACTGATATTGTTAGGGTGGGGGGCTCCCCATAACGTGGAGCTCCCCATCCTGAGAATACCAGCCTTCAGCCTTATGGCTTTATCTGGCTGGTATTAAAATTGGGGGGACCGCACGCCGGTTTTTTTAATTATTTATTTATTTATTTTACTGCACAGTATAGACACGCCCACCGGCTGCTGTGATTGGGTGCAGTGAGACACCTGTCACTCAGCGTGGGGGCGTGTCTCACTGCAACCAATCATAGGCGCCTGTGGGCGTGGAAAGCAGGGAATATGAGATGGCTGTGTACAGAGCACAGCGCGCCCGCCGGTATAAAGGCTCGGTCACGCTGTGCAGGCCGGCCAATCACTGCAATTCCACAACTAACAGGGCTGTGGCATTGCAGTGGTCTGCCAGCCAATCCCTGCATGAGGGCTGGCTCTCAAAAGAGCGCCAACATGCAGGGATGAAGACCACGAGTAAAGCACGAGTATTGCAAAATTACTCGGTACCCGCCGAGTAGCCCGAGTACAGTGATACTCGTGCGAGTACCGAGTAGTAACAAGCATACTCGCTCATCACTACTGGTTATGTGTTATGTGCCGATAATTGTTTGGGGATCCAATAAATTCTAAATATTGTGGTTCCCTCACCCTGTGTTGTCTGAGTAGTGTTACGCCCACGGTTAAGGAGGCCGGCGTTCAGTTGGGATGAGCCCTGAGCCACGCTGTCTTTCTAAAGGCGGCGGGTTTTAGTGGACGAGAGCACCCACTGACCCCCGTGTCTCCACAATTGGTGGCAGCGGTGGGATACTACTCAGCCTGGTTTATCCAGGGGAGCTGCAGAGGACTGGTGTTCACGGACACCGTCCAGGGCTCAACAACCAGGGAGGCACATAAGCATACCCAGCAGGCCATAGGGGGGGCATTCAGGTTTCGGATGCTGCCATGTCCAACCCCACCAGCTCAGCCATGGGACAAGGACCAGAGAGGAGTTACGACCGCAGCAGTAAATGGATGCTACAGGATCTGTGCCAGATGCGAAAGATTGACTACAGGAACACTGACACTCGGTCAGACTTGATCCGGAACTTGGTCCATTGGGAGACCCAGAATGATGCAGAGGATGATGAGGACACTGCCGTTGTGGTATCAGAGGAGGTAAACCCTGTGTCTCATCCTAGATCCAGTGACAATCTGGAAACAAACCAACCCCAAGCAGACCGAGTCAAGGAATTGTTTACTGCATTGGGGCCTGAAGCTTCAAGGGAAGAGAGGGCTGGTGTTCTGCAATTTGTGTTTGGATTTCCAATTTCCTCACCATCAGCACCTACCTCCAGGATAGACCACCACCAAGGACGTCATCTTCGCTACAGGGATGTGCCAGTGTTTAATGATTCCAGCACTGAGATAGATGAACACTTGCAAAACTTTGAGGTGCTAATGCGTATGCACCAGGTGCCCACAGCTGAGAGGTCCAAATACCTGTGGACAAGCTTGCCGGTCCGGGCCCAGGAGGCTGTCCGATCACTTGGGCCTCAGGACTGCTTGGACTATGGAATTATTAAGGACACTTTGTTGGCCCTTTTTACCATAACACCCGAGAGACATCGCACTAAGTTCCGGACTATGTCTCGCCAGGGTGTCTCGTACGTCGAATTTGGCAGTCAACTCCCACGACACTGTAACCGCTGGCTCGATGGTCGGGCTGCCCACCCCGCTGCTGGTGCCCTCCAGGATGTTATGGTGCTCGAACAGCTGCTGGAGAAGATGGACCCGGAAATCCGAGAATGGGTAGCTGACAGGAAGCCCGATGCCCCAGAGCAAGCAGCGTGATTGGCTGACGAATTTACAGCCAACCGACCCAACTGGAGGCCCACTAGGCCCACCGATCCCAGGAGGTCCCTCAACCATGGATCTAAATAACCTCCAGACTCCCGTGCTGGACTAACTCATAACACCACAGAAGCCCCAACAAGACAAAGGTTTACGAACAGGGCCGGTGACTTGGCTAACCCACGGCGCTGTTACACGTGTGGGCGCCTTGGACACATGGCCAAAGAGTGTCTTCAAAGTCAGGGCCCCATGCCTGGAGCCCTTCTGCCAGTCCAACCAGTCAATATATGCCGAGATGAACCAACGAGACCTGAGGACTGCTACTCCCTAGAAACACCAATAGCTGAGGAAGTGGTCTACCCAGTCCACACCCTACGGCAAGCCGGACACCGTACACCAGCCAGCCTCCATCGCCACATCCATACGGTCAAGGTCAGTGATATACAGGCTCAGGGACTTCGAGACACTGGATCTTCCATCACTCTGGTCAGCCCAGATATTGTTCCCACAGAACATCATTTACCTGGCCGCCAAGTGACCATCTCCCTTGCTGGGGGCCAGCGCTCGGACATCCCTCTGGCACGAGTGCAGTTGGACTGGGGAACTGACCAAGGGGAGGTTGAAGTGGGGCTCATGGACGGCCTCCCCACCCCTGTAATTTTGGGAAATGACCTAGGACAAGGACTATCCAGCCAGTTTGTCACCGCCATCACCCGCTGTTAAGCCAATCACCATCCTGGTGCAGGTCTTTCTACCAACCCATCTGAGGAGAACCCTCCTCCTCCCCTCCTCCTCAATCTTGAGCCTCCTGATTGGAGCTAAAGAATGTACTGTAAGTACATCCGACCCAACTGTGGCCATTGACTGGGGGCAAATAGATCGTAAGGAATTCAGGGTAGCCCAAGTGACAGACCCAGCCCTAGAGCTTATCTGTAGTGCGGCCGCCCAACTTGGGGGAGGAAATCAGGGGAAGGTGTATAGATGGGAAAAAGGCCTCTTATATCGGGAAAAGCCTGCATCATACACAGAAAAACCCTGGACCCGTGTACATCAGATTGTGGCACCCCAGCAATACCGACCCCAACTATTGCGTTTAGCTCATGATGTTCCTGCGGCTGGGCACATCGGGGCCAAAAAGACCCGGGCCCGCCTGTTGTACAGTTTTTTCTGTCCAAAGGTCACTCAAGAAGTGCAAAAATACAGAGCCTCTTGCCAGTGTGTCAGCGTATGGGGGGAGCCCCATGCCGTGCCCCACTTCAACCCATGCCCTTGATAGAACCGTTCCAGAGAGTTGCCATTGATATAGTAGGCCCCTTAGCCATCCCCAGCCACAGTGGAAAAAGATCCATCCTCACCCTGGTAGACTTTGCCACCCGCGACCCGGCGGGCCTCCAGCATGGACACGCAGGCAGCCGGCGGGCCTCCAGCATGGACACGCAGGCAGCCGGCGGGCCTCCAGCATGGACACGCAGGCAGCCGGCGGGCCTCCAGCATGGACACGCAGGCAGCCGGCGGGCCTCCAGCATGGACACGCAGGCAGCCGGCGGGCCTCCAGCATGGACACGCAGGCAGCCGGCGGGCCTCCAGCATGGACACGCAGGCAGCCGGCGGGCCTCCAGCATGGACACGCAGGCAGCCGGCGGGCCTCCAGCATGGACACGCAGGCAGCCGGCGGGCCTCCAGCACGGAAACGCAGGCAGCCACAGTGAGGCGGCGGGCCGCCCGCACAGACAGGCGGCGGCCCGCCGCACAGAGAGGCGGCCAGCCGCCCGCACAGAGAGGCGGCCGGCCGCCCGCACAATGAGGCGGCGGGCCGCCCGCACAGACAGGCGGCGGGGGGCGCCCGCACAGACAGGCGGCGGGTCGCCGCACAGAGAGGCGGCGGGCCGCCCGCACAATGAGGCGGCGGGCCGCCCGCACAGACAGGCGGCGCGGGGCGCCCGCACAGAGAGGCGGCCGACCGACCGCAAAGAGAGGCAGCCGACCGACCGCACTGACAGGCGGCGGGCCGCCACACAGAGAGGCGGCCGGCCGACCGCACAGAGAGGCTCCGGCCGGGAGGGGAGGGGAATCAGCACTGGGGAGATTCTACATACCTTAGCAGCAGCACAGAGCAGACAGCGACTAGTTTCGGGCAGCGCGCTCCTCTCTGTTATGCCACGTCACGTGTTAGGATGGTAGGAGGGAAAAGCAGGGAGGCGGGGAGAGAGTGGGTGGGCAGAGCCCGGGAGACGGCCGTCCCGCCCGTGGCAATGGGACAAACAATGCAAAGCGTGATAGTCCCGCTGTATCCGGGAAGGTTGGGAGGTATGCACTCACTCTGCTCTGTCCTCCTGCACTCACTCTGCTCTGTCCTCCTGCACTCACTCTGCTCTGTCCTCCTGCACTCACTCTGCTCTGTCCTCCTGCACTCACTCTGCTCTGTCCTCCTGCACTCACTCTGCTCTGTCCTCCTGCACTCACTCTGCTCTGTCCTCCTGCACTCACTCTGCTCTGTCCTCCTGCACTCACTCTGCACTGTCCTCCTGCACTCACTCTGCACTATCCTCCTGCACTCACTCTGCTCTGTCCTCCTGCACTCACTCTGCTCTGTCCTCCTGCACTCACTCTGCTCTGTCCTCCTGCACTCACTCTGCTCTGTCCTCCTGCACTCACTCTGCTCTGTGCTCCTGCACTCACTCTGCTCTGTGCTCCTGCACTCACTCTGCTCTGTGCTCCTGCACTCACTCTGCTCTGTGCTCCTGCACTCACTCTGCTCTGTGCTCCTGCACTCACTCTGCTCTGTCCTCCTGCACTCACTCTGCTCTGTCCTCCTGCACTCACTCTGCACTATCCTCCTGCACTCACTCTGCACTATCCTCCTGCACTCACTCTGCACTGTCCTCCTGCACTCACTCTGCTCTGTCCTCCTGCACTCACTCTGCTCTGTCCTCCTGCACTCACTCTGCTCTGTCCTCCTGCACTCACTCTGCTCTGTCCTCCTGCACTCACTCTGCTCTGTCCTCCTGCACTCACTCTGCTCTGTCCTCCTGCACTCACTCTGCTCTGTCCTCCTGCACTCACTCTGCTCTGTCCTCCTGCACTCACTCTGCTCTGTCCTCCTGCACTCACTCTGCTCTGTCCTCCTGCACTCACTCTGCTCTGTCCTCCTGCACTCACTCTGCTCTGTCCTCCTGCACTCACTCTGCTCTGTCCTCCTGCACTCACTCTGCTCTGTCCTCCTGCACTCACTCTGCTCTGTCCTCCTGCACTGACTCTGCTCTGTCCTCCTGCACTGACTCTGCTCTGTCTTCCTGCACTGACTCTGCTCTGTCCTCCTGCACTGACTCTGCTCTGTCCTCCTGCACTGACTCTGCTCTGTCCTCCTGCACTGACTCTGCTCTGTCCTCCTGCACTGACTCTGCTCTGTCCTCCTGCACTGACTCTGCTCTGTCCTCCTGCACTGACTCTGCTCTGTCCTCCTGCACTGACTCTGCTCTGTCCCCCTGCACTGACTCTGCTCTGTCCTCCTGCACTCACTCTGCTCTGTCCTCCTTCACTCACTCTGCTCTGTCCTCCTGCGCTCACTCTGCTCTGTCCTCTTGCGCTGACTCTGCTCTGTCCTCCTGCGCTGACTCTGCTCTGTCCTCCTGCGCTGACTCTGCTCTGTCCTCCTGCGCTGACTCTGCTCTGTCCTCCTGCACTGACTCTGCTCTGTCCTCCTGCACTGACTCTGCTCTGTCCTCCTGCACTGACTCTGCTCTGTCCTCCTGCACTGACTCTGCTCTGTCCTCCTGCACTGACTCTGCTCTGTCCTCCTGCACTGACTCTGCTCTGTCCTCCTGCACTGACTCTGCTCTGTCCTCCTGCACTGACTCTGCTCTGTCCTCCTGCACTCATTCTGCTCTGTCCTCCTGCACTCACTCTGCTCTGTCCTCCTGCACTCACTCTGCTCTGTCCTCCTGCACGCACACTGCTCCCCCCTCCTGCACTCACTCTGCTCTGTGCTCCTGCACTCACTCTGCTCTGTGCTCCTGCACTCACTCTGCTCTGTCCTCCTGCACTCACTCTGCTCTGTCCTCCTGCACTCACTCTGCTCTGTCCTCCTGCACTCACTCTGCTCTGTCCTCCTGCACTCACTCTGCTCTGTCCTCCTGCACTCACTCTGCTCTGTCCTCCCACACTCACTCTGCTCTGTCCTCCTGCATTGACTCTGCTCTGTCCTCCTGCACTCACTCTGCTCCGTCCTCCTGCACTCACTCTGCTCCGTCCTCCTGCACTCACTCTGCTCCGTCCTCCTGCACTCACTCTGCTCTGTCCTCCTGCACTCACTCTGCACTATCCTCCTGCACTCACACTGCACTATCCTCCTGCACTCACACTGCACTGTCCTCCTGCATTGACTCTGCTCTGTGCTACTGCACTGACTCTGCTCTGTCCTCCTGCACTGACTCTGCTCTGTCCCCCTGCACTGACTCTGCTCTCCCCTCCTGCACTCACTCTGCTCTCCCCCTCCTGCACTCAATCTGCTCTCCCCTCCTGCACTCACTCTGCTCTCCCCTCCTGCACTCACTCTGCTCTCCCCTCCTGCACTCACTCTGCACTATCCTCCTGCACTCACTCTGCTCCCCCCTCCTGCACTCACTCTGCACTATCCTCCTGCACTCACTCTGCTCTGTCCTCCTGCACTCACTCTGAACTGTCCTCCTGCACTCACTCTGAACTGTCCTCCTGCACTCACTCTGCACTGTCCTCCTGCACTCACTCTGCACTGTCCTCCTGCACTCACTCTGCTCCCCCCTCCTGCACTCACTCTGCACTATCCTCCTGCACTCACTCTGCACTGTCCTCCTGCACTCACTCTGCACTATCCTCCTGCACGCACACTGCACTATCCTCCTGCACTCACTCTGCTCTGTCCTTCTGCACTCACTCTGCACTATCCTCCTGCACTCACTCTGCACTGTCCTCCTGCACTCACTCTGCACTGTCATCCTGCACTCACACTGCACTATCCTCCTGCACTCACTCTGCTCTGTCCTTCTGCACTCACTCTGCACTATCCTCCTGCACTCACTCTGCACTGTCCTCCTGCACTCACTCTGCACTATCCTCCTGCACTCACTCTGCTCTGTCCTCCTGCACTCACTCTGCTCCCCCCTCTTGCACTCACTCTGCACTGTCCTCCTGCACTCACTCTGCACTGTCCTCCTGCACTCACTCTGCTCTGTCCTCCTGCACTCACTCTGCTCCCCCCTCTTGCACTCACTCTGCACTGTCCTCCTGCACTCACTCTGCACTGTCCTCCTGCACTCACTCTGCACTGTCCTCCTGCACTCACTCTGCACTATCCTCCTGCACTCACTCTGCTCTGTCCTCCTGCACTCACTCTGCTCCCCCCTCTTGCACTCACTCTGCACTGTCCTCCTGCACTCACTCTGCACTGTCCTCCTGCACTCACTCTGCACTGTCCTCCTGCACTCACTCTGCACTGTCCTCCTGCACTCACTCTGCACTGTCCTCCTGCACTCACTCTGCTCTGTCCTCCTGCACTCACTCTGCTCTGTCCTCCTGCACTCACTCTGCACTATCCTCCTGCACTCACTCTGCACTATCCTCCTGCACTCACTCTGCACTGTCCTCCTGCACTCACTCTGCACTGTCCTCCTGCACGCACACTGCTCCCCCCTCCTGCACGCACACTGCTCCCCCCTCCTGCACGCACACTGCTCCCCCCTCCTGCACTCACTCTGCTCTCCCCTCCTGCACTCAATCTGCTCTCCCCTCCTGCACTCACTCTGCTCTCCCCTCCTGCACTCACTCTGCTCTCCCCTCCTGCACTCACTCTGCACTATCCTCCTGCACTCACTCTGCTCCCCCCTCCTGCACTCACTCTGCACTATCCTCCTGCACTCACTCTGCTCTGTCCTCCTGCACTCACTCTGAACTGTCCTCCTGCACTCACTCTGAACTGTCCTCCTGCACTCACTCTGCACTGTCCTCCTGCACTCACTCTGCACTGTCCTCCTGCACTCACTCTGCACTGTCCTCCTGCACTCACTCTGCTCCCCCCTCCTGCACTCACTCTGCACTATCCTCCTGCACTCACTCTGCACTGTCCTCCTGCACTCACTCTGCACTATCCTCCTGCACGCACACTGCACTATCCTCCTGCACTCACTCTGCTCTGTCCTTCTGCACTCACTCTGCACTATCCTCCTGCACTCACTCTGCACTGTCCTCCTGCACTCACTCTGCACTGTCATCCTGCACTCACACTGCACTATCCTCCTGCACTCACTCTGCTCTGTCCTTCTGCACTCACTCTGCACTATCCTCCTGCACTCACTCTGCACTGTCCTCCTGCACTCACTCTGCACTATCCTCCTGCACTCACTCTGCTCTGTCCTCCTGCACTCACTCTGCTCCCCCCTCTTGCACTCACTCTGCACTGTCCTCCTGCACTCACTCTGCACTGTCCTCCTGCACTCACTCTGCTCTGTCCTCCTGCACTCACTCTGCTCCCCCCTCTTGCACTCACTCTGCACTGTCCTCCTGCACTCACTCTGCACTGTCCTCCTGCACTCACTCTGCACTGTCCTCCTGCACTCACTCTGCACTATCCTCCTGCACTCACTCTGCTCTGTCCTCCTGCACTCACTCTGCTCCCCCCTCTTGCACTCACTCTGCACTGTCCTCCTGCACTCACTCTGCACTGTCCTCCTGCACTCACTCTGCACTGTCCTCCTGCACTCACTCTGCACTGTCCTCCTGCACTCACTCTGCACTGTCCTCCTGCACTCACTCTGCTCTGTCCTCCTGCACTCACTCTGCTCTGTCCTCCTGCACTCACTCTGCACTATCCTCCTGCACTCACTCTGCACTATCCTCCTGCACTCACTCTGCACTGTCCTCCTGCACTCACTCTGCACTGTCCTCCTGCACGCACACTGCTCCCCCCTCCTGCACGCACACTGCTCCCCCCTCCTGCACTCACACTGCACTATCTGCCTGCACTCACTCTGCTCTGTCCTCCTGCACTCACTCTGCACTATCCTCCTGCACTCACTCTGCACTGTCCTCCTGCACTCACTCTGCACTGTCCTCCTGCACTCACTCTGCACTGTCCTCCTGCACTCACTCTGCACTGTCCTCCTGCACTCACTCTGCTCTCCCCTCCTGCACTCACTCTGCTCTCCCCTCCTGCACTCACTCTGCACTATCCTCCTGCACGCACACTGCTCCCCCTCCTGCACTCACACTGCACTATCCTCCTGCACTCACACTGCTCCCCCCTCCTGCACTCACTCTGCTCCCCCCTCCTGCACTCACTCTGCACTGTCCTCCTGCACTCACTCTGCACTGTCCTCCTGCACTCACTCTGCACTATCCTCCTGCACTCACTCTGCACTATCCTCCTGCACTCACTCTGCACTGTCCTCCTGCACTCACTCTGCACTGTCCTCCTGCACTCACTCTGCACTATCCTCCTGCACGCACACTGCTCCCCCCTCCTGCACGCACACTGCCCCCCCCTCCTGCACTCACACTGCACTATCCGCCTGCACTCACTCTGCTCTGTCCTCCTGCACTCACTCTGCACTATCCTCCTGCACTCACTCTGCACTGTCCTCCTGCACTCACTCTGCACTGTCCTCCTGCACTCACTCTGCACTGTCCTCCTGCACTCACTCTGCACTATCCTCCTGCACGCACACTGCTCCCCCCTCCTGCACTCACACTGCACTATCCTCCTGCACTCACTCTGCTCTCACCTCCTGCACTCACTCTGCACTATCCTCCTGCACTCACACTGCACTGTCCTCCTGCACTCACTCTGCACTGTCCTCCTGCACTCACTCTGCACTGTCCTCCTGCACTCACTCTGCACTGTCCTCCTGCACTCTCACTCTGCACTGTCCTCCTGCACTCACTCTGCACTGTCCTCCTGCACTCACTCTGCACTGTCCTCCTGCACTCACTCTGCACTGTCCTCCTGCACTCACTCTGCACTGTCCTCCTGCACTCACTCTGCACTATCCTCCTGCACTCACTCTGCTCCCCCCTCCTGCACTCACTCTGCACTATCCTCCTGCACGCACACTGCTCCCCCCCTCCTGCCACTCACACTGCACTATCCGCCTGCACTCACTCTGCTCTGTCCTCCTGCACTCACTCTGCACTGTTCCTCCTGCACTCACTCTGCACTGTCCTCCTGCACTCACTCTGCACTGTCCTCCTGCACTCACTCTGCACTATCCTCCTGCACGCACACTGCTCCCCCCTCCTGCACTCACACTGCACTATCCTCCTGCACTCACTCTGCTCTGTCCTTCTGCACTCACTCTGCACTATCCTCCTGCACTCACTCTGCACTGTCCTCCTGCACTCACTCTGCTCTGTCCTCCTGCACTCACTCTGCTCCCCCCTCCTGCACTCACTCTGCTCCCCCCTCCTGCACTGACTCTGCTCCCCCTCCTGCACTCACTCTGCACTGTCCTCCTGCACTCACTCTGCTCTGTCCTCCTGCACTCACTCTGCTCTGTCCTCCTGCACTCACTCTGCACTATCCTCCTGCACTCACTCTGCACTATCCTCCTGCACTCACTCTGCACTGTCCTCCTGCACTCACTCTGCACTGTCCTCCTGCACTCACTCTGCACTGTCCTCCTGCACCCACTCTGCACTGTCCTCCTGCACTCACTCTGCTCCCCCCTCCTGCACTCACTCTGCACTGTCCTCCTGCACTCACTCTGCACTATCCTACTGCACTCACTCTGCACTATCCTTCTGCACTCACTCTGCACTTTTCTCCTGCACTCACTCTGCACTGTCCTCCTGCACTCACTCTGCACTGTCCTCCTGCACGTACACTGCTCCCCCCTCCTGCACTCACACTGCACTATCCTCCTGCACTCACTCTGCACTGTCCTCCTGCACTCACTCTGCACTATCCTCCTGCACTCACTCTGCACTATCCTCCTGCACTCACTCTGCACTGTCCTCCTGCACTCACTCTGCACTGTCCTCCTGCACTCACTCTGCTCTGTCCTCCTGCACTCACTCTGCTCTGTCCTCCTGCACTCACTCTGCTCTGTCCTCCTGCACTCACACTGCTCCCCCCTCCTGCACTCACACTGCACTATCCTCCTGCACTCACTCTGCACTGTCCTCCTGCACTCACTCTGCACTATCCTCCTGCACGCACACTGCTCCCCCCTCCTGCACGCACACTGCCCCCCCCCTCCTGCACTCACACTGCACTATCCGCCTGCACTCACTCTGCTCTGTCCTCCTGCACTCACTCTGCACTATCCTCCTGCACTCACTCTGCACTGTCCTCCTGCACTCACTCTGCACTGTCCTCCTGCACTCACTCTGCACTGTCCTCCTGCACTCACTCTGCACTGTCCTCCTGCACTCACTCTGCACTGTCCTCCTGCACTCACTCTGCACTATCCTCCTGCACGCACACTGCTCCCCCCTCCTGCACTCACACTGCACTGTCCTCCTGCACTCACTCTGCACTGTCCTCCTGCACTCACTCTGCACTGTCCCTCCTGCACTCACTCTGCACTGTCCTCCTGCACTCACTCTGCACTGTCCTCCTGCACTCACTCTGCACTGTCCTCCTGCACTCACTCTGCACTATCCTCCTGCACTCACTCTGCTCCCCCCTCCTGCACTCACTCTGCACTATCCTCCTGCACGCACACTGCTCCCCCCTCCTGCACTCACACTGCACTATCCGCCTGCACTCACTCTGCTCTGTCCTCCTGCACTCACTCTGCACTGTCCTCCTGCACTCACTCTGCACTGTCCTCCTGCACTCACTCTGCACTGTCCTCCTGCACTCACTCTGCACTGTCCTCCTGCACTCACTCTGCACTGTCCTCCTGCACTCACTCTGCACTATCCTCCTGCACGCACACTGCTCCCCCCTCCTGCACTCACACTGCACTATCCTCCTGCACTCACTCTGCTCTGTCCTTCTGCACTCACTCTGCACTATCCTCCTGCACTCACTCTGCACTGTCCTCCTGCACTCACTCTGCACTGTCCTCCTGCACTCACTCTGCTCCCCCCTCCTGCACTCACTCTGCTCCCCCCTCCTGCACTCACTCTGCTCCCCCCTCCTGCACTCACTCTGCTCCCCCCTCCTGCACTCACTCTGCACTGTCCTCCTGCACTCACTCTGCATCACTGTCCTCCTGCAACTCACTCTGCTCTGTCCTCCTGCACTCACTCTGCACTATCCTCCTGCACTCACTCTGCACTATCCTCCTGCACTCACTCTGCACTGTCCTCCTGCACTCACTCTGCACTGTCCTCCTGCACTCACTCTGCACTGTCCTCCTGCACTCACTCTGCACTGTCCTCCTGCACTCACTCTGCACTGTCCTCCTGCACTCACTCTGCTCCCCCCCTCCTGCACTCACTCTGCACTGTCCTCCTGCACTCACTCTGCACTATCCTCCTGCACTCACTCTGCACTTTTCTCCTGCACTCACTCTGCACTGTCCTCCTGCACTCACTCTGCACTGTCCTCCTGCACGCACACTGCTCCCCCCTCCTGCACTCACACTGCACTATCCTCCTGCACTCACTCTGCACTGTCCTCCTGCACTCACTCTGCACTATCCTCCTGCACTCACTCTGCACTATCCTCCTGCACTCACTCTGCACTGTCCTCCTGCACTCACTCTGCACTGTCCTCCTGCACTCACTCTGCACTGTCCTCCTGCACTCACTCTGCTCTGTCCTCCTGCACTCACTCTGCTCTGTCCTCCTGCACTCACACTGCACTATCCTCCTGCACTCACTCTGCTCTGTCCTTCTGCACTCACTCTGCTCTCCCCTCCTGCACTCACTC